>NW_023270268.1:98672527-98912639 GCF_011800145.1 Mirounga leonina
ATAAAATAAAATAAAATAAAATAAAATAAAATAAAATAAAATAAAATCTTTTAAAAAAGCGGGAGTCTGTACGAAAAGAGAATTTTAGAATGTACTAGGATACGATACAGGCATTTCTTTTGCAAAAAGATGTACACACATACACACACTGAAGTTTAGAAAGTGCCCCTGGCAGAGGAAGGCAGAGAAGCTGAGCATGCGTGGTGGGAGCTGGTGGAGAAAGCATTAGGTCATCTGCTCCATCCTGTCACAGTGAGATTATCCCCCAGATGGCAGTTTATGTTTCTGTGGTTTGCTGAGGGCTTGGGCTACTTTTAAGTAATTTTCTTCAAGGTCTTCGAAGCCAGTTTAAAATTATTTTGTGAACTATTCATTCTACCACATGCTTTAGCAAAATCTACCACAATCTAATATAAGCACCGGGATATGTTCTCTGTGACACAGCCCAGAGTCTCCTTTTCTTAAATTTCGACTCTCTACTTCAAATCTCCCCTGGTGTTTACATTTTTCCCAGGTACTGAGTGTTTTCACTCAGTCTTGCTACACAATCCACAAGAGACTCTTTAAGGTGCATGCCTGTGTCTCCAAGAGAGACTTTATAAATGAATTGAATGTAAGGTGGTAATAAATAGGTCATCATTGAGGGTTACAACCTGTTTTGTTTTTGCTTCATTTTCTTTATTTTATTTTTCTTTATTTATTTTTTTTAGAGAAAGGGAGAATGAGGGGGGCAGAGAGAGGGCAGAGGGCAAGGGAGAGAGAGAGGCAGAGGGAGAGGGAGAGGGGAGAGAGAGAAACTCAAGCAGGCTTGACACTCAGCGCAGAGCCGACACAAGGCTCCATCTCACAGCCCTGAGATCATAACCTGATCAGAAATCAAGAATCAGACGCTCAACCTACTGAGCCACCCAGATGCCCCTCTTTGCTTCATTTTTAATTCAGCCAGTACCAGGTATTTCTTGAGAGTCAATTACAAGAAAGACACTGGGCCATAGCTCTTTGGCCCTGGACCTTGCACACTTTTTCTCTCCCTGCTCCTCCTGAAGGTGATCACACACACACACACACACACACACACACACACGCATCTTTGTCCCCATCTGGTTTGTTTTGTTTTTGTTTTTCACATTTAGTACTTGTGTAATGTTTTGTTTTCTGAGTTCACAAAGTTAACTTAGAAGAGTTTTTCTCAAATTTCTGGTTGAAAATAGTCACCTGGGGTAAAAATACAGTTTCTTGGGCCTTCTGAGTCAGTTAAACATTCTTTAAAATTTAATAAAAGAAGGTTCACACAATCCTTGGCATATATGTTCAATAGGGCTGAGGAAGGCACCATATAGTTTATTTATTTATTTATTTATTTTATTTTAAAATTTGTTTATTTTTAAATTTTTATTTTATTTTAGTTTATTTCTTTTATTTCTAGCAGGTTTCTCATCTGATTCTTGTCAACAGATAAGTTTAGGGACCACTGGAGGAGGAGATGTTCTCCTGGGTCACTTTCAACTTTAACACAGTGCACTTCAGACAATCCTGATGACTTTTCTCAGAGGTCTTCATTGATAAATGACATCAACTATCTTCTTTAACCTCTGGCCCCAAAGTGCTCTTGCCTCTGAGATTCCATAGCAGATATCCATATTCTTCAGTAGTGACTCACGCACTAACTCACAGAATTTCTTCAATGCCTCAAACTTTTCCTTAAATCTTTAATTTTATTTAGCGTTTTGAAATTTTTCATCATGCCACCTGAGACCATGGGAGACTCCTCCAGAGGAGGGCAAAGTTTTATATATTTCTGTTTATTCTTCATTTTTGTTCACACAGTGTTTTGCTCTCAGATGAATGAGGTTTTGTTCCTATTTTGATTTTCCCTTTAAATATGAGTATTTTGCTGCATGGGTAAAGAATATACCACTTCATTGCATATACCAAGAAGCATACGATTTAGGAACCCCAGTTTTATCCTCACTGGTGCAGCTGTTGGGTGCTCATATAACCCCCTAATCCTTTATAAAAACTTAATCGGACAGCTGCCTTGATAATCCACAGTCTCAATAACAGCCTCTGTTGAGGAAAATAATATCCCATTGTAGTAAGTCTCACAGATGAATGATGTATCTCTGCAAAGAAATGCTGAATGGACAGGAGTCCCCTAAACTGGGAATCGAGCTAAATGCTGAAAAAAAATCACCTTTAAAAATTTCTGCCGTGAGATGGAATTATAATCTTTGGATTTAGCAACTGCTGGTATCTTTGTTATATGAGTGGTTTAATTAGACTGTTTCAGTGTAGTGGAAGAGCTCTTTAAAGGACTTTTAACAAGGATACTATTGTTAAAGGAAAACAGCTCTTTCATTGGAGCCATTAAAATTATAGGAAGAAAAATGAAAAATCACCCCTGGCAGCATATTTTTGAGTTCGGCTGTGACTTCTCCAGCCTAATCACCAAAAAACTCTGCAAGGCACTCCTTGTTTACACAGCAGTTTGATCTGGATTCTTGTAAAATTAACATAGGTTGACAAATTAAATTGACCACCACCACCCTCCAGGACATAAAATGTAAAGGAGATTAAAACAAACATGGGGAATGTGTCTGTAATCACTCAGTGTAGAGTCAGATCCAGTAAAACAAAAATCTTGCTTGTGAATATAATTGGGTGCAGAGTATCAGCCCATAGTTGATATTAATTACTTTATATATGTACCTACATCATTTTTCATACACCACTAAAAGAGATGTCTTTGTTTCCCCACCGATTTTTTTTTTTTACCAGAATTTACTAGAGACATCTACTTAGTTCTCAAGTTAAGCAGTTCAGTGGTTTTGCACTATCACAGTTTAAAATCTCTCTCAAGAATTCATGAAATAAGGATCTTACATTGTCGGTGGTTAATTACATTAGAAAATTCAGTCTCTTTGAACTTATCCTCAAAAGGGATTTTTCTTGTAAATGAAAAAGACTCACAGGTAATGTGAAACTTATGTCTCAATAGAATTTGACAGGAAATACTCCTCAGCCTTGTCCAAGTTTATTTAGAAGTACAAATAAAAAGACTCCAAAATTTTAAATGAGAAACTCATGTTTGAATCCTGACTTTGAAAGAAAAGGAAATAGATATTATGTTAATGTAATTACTCTAACACCAACATTCTGTTTTGCCAACTGCTCAATGTAACCAGGGAAGTGAGGTGAGCATAAAGAGACACATGGCTGCTCAGCTAGGGCCTCACAAAGTCACCAAGCAAAGTGGGCTTTTGTCATTCTTGCCTACCCTGTCTTCCTATTGCAGGGAATCCTGATAAGGAGACCCAAGCCCGGAGGGCCTGCTGTTTCCTCACCCAGTTCCCTGGCAGTTCAGGCCACCAGCTGCATCTGCCAGAGACTTTGAGCTTGGCTGAGGAATGCAGATGTGCGGGAGGCCTTCCCAGATGATGGCCAGTGCCCCTGAGGGAGGGGGGCGTCCAGCTGTGGCCAGTGGAACCATAGCAGGTGGGTGTGACAGCCTCTGGACTGTTCTGTGATGCCATCTTGGCTCTCTTATCGTCCACGTCTTCTCCTGTGTTGCTCTCCAGCCTTCCTACCCATTCTGTCAACGATGTGACAGCCTTCCAATAAATTCCTTTCCTGCTTAAAGCAGAGTTAGCGTCTGTCTGTGGAACCAAGCACCCTGACTACGAGGTTAATTCCAGCAATTTAGGACCAGAAATTCCAGTGTGCCCACAGGTTAGTGAGCTTATGTCATTAATGTTATTTAGATAAACTCTTCCTCACTCCAAATAAGATTTGAAATTACACAGAAAAGCACAAACCAACAAGACAAAAAAATAATAGAAACAGGAGGAAGGAAAAATAAAGGTGTTGGTATGAGCCAGGTTGCTCATGCACTACTTTATCATGAGAAATGGAACTTGTAGGCAATTCAGAGCCCTCAGTTCACCTGGGTCCTCACACTCTCTTCCCTGCCGGAAACCCTTTCTGGGAAAGCCAAAATAGCCAGAGGCTTCCATGGGGAGGGCGAGGAATATGGAGTCTAAGCAAAGGAAATGGGGCTATCTTTGGGGGCGGGTCACAAACCACAGTCCCAGGGCTCCTCTGTCCTGCCCTTGCTATGGCCGATGAGCTCCTGCTTTGGCCTCTGCAGTGTCTCTTAAGTCTCTTCTTTTAAAATGGAAATATATTTGGAAGAGATAATATATTGTCATTTACTTTAGCCAAGTGTTTCCCAAACTTCATTCATGTCCTCTCTTTACAGTCTTGCCATATTCAAATACTATTTCTTTTTTTTTTTTTTTTAAGATTTTATTTATTTGACAGAGAGACAGAGAGTACAGATAAACAGAGCGGCAGGCAGAAGGAGAGGGAGAAGCAGGCTCTCCGCGGAGCAGGAAGCCCGACGTGGGGCTCAATCCCAGGACCCTGAGATCATGACCTGAGCCGAAGGCAGCCGCTTAACCAGCTGAGCCACCCAGGCGCCCCTATTTCTTTTTTTTCTAAGTACCTCCAAAACTTTTGTTCTAAATAATATACGTGAATGTGAAAGCTTGTTATGCTATATATTTTTTAATACTCATGGCAATAAACCCATAGAATTAAAGTGGATTATACATCATCTTGCATGCTACAGAAAGTTTATTAAGTGAACTAGGATTCCATCCTTGTTTAAAAAGTTGTGCATGGAAGTTAAAATTTTGCAATCCTTACCTTACCTACCAAAAATGTCTATATTTTACTCTAACCTTGCATTTATAGTTTGGCTAGGTGCAGAATTTTGGGTTGAAATCATGTCCTCTCAGATCTTTGAAGGCATTTCCCCAACACCTTCGAGCACCCATTGGCGATGTTGTGAGAGGTCAGAAGCTGGTCTAATTCACAGTCTTGTTTGTTCCTTTTTTTCCTCTCTGAAAGTTCTTTTATTCCTTTTATCTTTAGCATTCTAAAATATAACAGGTTGCTTAGTTGTTTTGGGTTTTTGTTTGTTTGTTTCTTTGTTTCACTGGGGTTTTTTTGTTTGTTTTTAAATTCATTTTGCTATACATGAGCTCTTTTAACCTAAGCATTGTGACTTCTGAGCACTAAGATTCTACTTTTGGATATTTTTTCCCCCTTCAATTTTCTGTGCTGTTTCTGGGACACCTATTAGTTAGATGTGGGACTTCCTGGATTGGGTCTCAGTGTTTCGTGCCTGAATCAGTCAGAGTTTGATCAGGAAAACAAAAGCCTTTCTGTGTGTTTTCAGTAGGAAATGTTTTAATACAAGGAAAAAACATTGGAAAGGCCGGAGGAGGGCAAGTTTCTTGAACTGTTACTGACTAGCTCAGTGTGCAATCCCAGCAGTGATGTTCACCTTGCAGCTGCTTCAGACCTCGTAGGCATCTTCCGCCTGTGTGTCTGATGACCACTGCTCTGGGGAACAACGCCTCTATTGTTCCACCTTCCAAATTACAGATACCCCCTGCAGGCTCTAACCTGAAACGTGGGGGGGGGGGGACAGTCTGGGAGATGCAGGTCCTGCTTCTTTGTGGTGCAGAGAGGTCCTTAGCAGGGGCAGCAGACATGCCAAGGTGACAGAGACAATCCAGCACAGTGACCCTGGCTCTGTGCAAATTCTAAATGCAGCACATATTAGCTGTGACCTGGGGGAAAGTTCCTAATTGCTTAAGGCCTTCTTCATCTCTCCCATTGTAAAGAGAGGGAATGATATTACTAGCTACCTCACAGATTTTCTGGGAGGACTGATTGAAATAATGCATGGAGGGTATAAATCAGTGCCTGGCACATATTCAAGTGCTTTTAGTATATGTTGGCTATCTAATTTTCGTTATTACTATTTAATTACAGTTTACCTTACATTTCCACCAATGTCATTTTGCTCTAAATTTTGAAAAAAACTTCTTCAACATGGTTTTCCAGACTATCCATTTTTTTATAACAGTAATAATTTTAATCACTAAGGAAAATGTATTTAATAATTTATTTTTATTTATTTATTTATTTGACAGAGAGATAGAGAGCACAAGTAGGTAGAGAGGAAGGCAGAGAGAGAGAGAGAGAGAAGCAGGCTCTCTGCTGAGCAGGGAGCCTGATGCGGGACTCGATCCCAGGACCCTGGGATCATGACCTGAGCCGAAGGCAGCCGCTTAACCAACTGAGCCACCCAGGTGCCCCAGGAAAATGTATTTAGATTGTTCTTTTTTTTGGTAACATCTTCTTCTCTGAGTTTATTCTTTTTTAAAACATGCTTTTTTTTTTTAAGATTTTATTTATTTGACAGAGAGAGACACAGCGACAGAGGGAACACAAGTAGGGGGAGTGGGAGAGGGAGAAGCAGGCTTCCCGCTGAGCAGGGAGCCTGATGCGGGGCTCGATCCCAGGACCCTGGGATCATGACCCCAGCCGAAGGCAGACACTTAACGACTGAGCCACCCAGGTGCCCCTAAAACATGTTTTTATTTTTTTAAGATTTTATTTATTTATTTGAGATAGAGGGAAAGCAGGGGGTGAGGGAGGAAGAGAGTGAAGCAGGCTCCCCACTGAGCAGGGAGCCCCACGCGGGACTCAATCCCAGGACCCCGGGATCATGACCTGAGCCGAAGGCAGATGCTAAACTGACTGAGCCACCCAGGGGCCCCCAAACATGCTTTTCTTTTAATAAGGTCTTGGGAAGATGAAGAGGTAAAACCTTGGGTCTGTCTAGTTTGTCATTTTGCGCAGAAGCTGACCGCATTGGATCAAGAGGCTCGGTGGCAGTGGTTATTCTGCAAGCGGTGTGCCAAGCGCGTCACTTTCATACTCTCACCCAGTTCGGCTCAATCCTAAAACACAGGTGGTAGTATTGTCCTCGCTTCTAAAGATGAGATAACTGAGGCTTACAGAGGTCAAATGACTCACCCAGGTCACACAGCTCGTAACTGGTAGACATACATGTAATCACGGATCTATTGGTGACAGAGTTCAAGCTCTGAACCCGGGCTGCTAGATGGAGCTCATCCGAGGAGATTGCGGCCCAGTATCCTCGTGCATGCGCATGTCTCTGTGTGGCTTCCACCCGCCCTTGGCAAAATTTGCAGGTATAAACAAGCCTCACGTAGATACATGTGTACTATGGGAAATTTTTAATGCACTCTTCTATTATTGTCTAACAGCAAGTCCTAGCAGTGAATTTGCTAAGTCAGAAATTACCCACCGTGAGACATTTTTATGTGGTTTGACAAGCTGCCCTTAAGAAAGGAGGTTGCAGCATTTCGCATTTGTTATCATCTCCGTGTATGAAAGCACCTGTTTGCCACCTGCTCACCGATGGCTGGTGTTACCCAAATTTTGCCAATCTCATAAAAAGGAAATGTTATCTCCCCATTTAGATTTGCTTTATTTCATTTTTAGTGTGGCTAGACAGCTCTTCAAATGATTATAGGTCATTTAGCTTTCTTCTTTTGAGAACTGTCAATTCATTTTCTGCTCAGCTTTCTACTGGGATATTGCCTCTAGCTGGGATGGATTTGCAAGTTCTCTTCAGGGATAGCAAACTTTTTCCTGTTATTTATGTTGCAAATATACTTTCCTGTTCACCATTTCTATTTTTACCTTTCCGTATGGTATTTGTAAAAGGAGTTTTAAGTATTTGGGTAGTCAAATCTATCCTAATTAACTCTTACATATATTCTTTCTTTCAGTGGATGAAAGAATGAAACCAACATGTGAGTTGATCCATTAGGAGTGTGACTTCCCATCTGAGTTTCTAAAAGAATCAGACAACTCCACAACACGCTGGCCCAGCTTCAGGAAGTAGGTGCGCTGTTTAAGATGGTGAAAATTTTCACTTACACACTAAAGATTTACCTAAGCCAACTTAAAACTCAGAAGGATTTCCAGCTACTAAGCTTACCCTTCCAGCTTACCTCCTGCTTCAGCTGAGTGATGCTAAAGTCGGACTTGGAGTTCGGATGGTAATGGAGGTCTGTTGGGATGGGTGTGGGTAGGTCATCCCTATCCTTTAACTCTGAGCTTCCAAACTGGTACCAGCTGCTAACATCAGAAGACTTCTCTGCTATTTCTCCAGTGTTTTGTTCTTTGTCTCTGTTTCAGGTTGCTCCCAGGATAGATGAAATTCAAGTCATAACTGACTAGAGATCAGATTTATAACAAGACAGTTCACCAGGCAAAGGTCCCCGGGGTTTGGGAGAGCATGTGAGGTCTGGGCTGCAGAGAACGATTCTAAATTAAAGCTCCAAGTTCAAGGAATGTGAATGAGGCACTGGCTCTATTTCAGGGTGAGGTTTTAATTCTCCCTGTTCCTGCCTTTTCAATTAGAGGGATCTCTCTGAACCCTCCCCCTACCTTCCTTCTCCAGGGAATCAAATCTTCCTTAGTCATGGCCACCACAACTATCTTAACTCTTATATTTTCTCTTTCTTAGGATAGTTGGCTCATCTGCTCATCTGCTCTACAAGATATTGGTCTTCCTCTGGGCAAAACTGTGAGCTACTCGTTTCTGTATCTAGAGCACTTAGCAGAGTGTCAAGCATATATTAGGCACTCTATAAATGTCTTTTTATTGTATCTGTGTTAGAACAATAGAAAATATTTGATTCCAACCTGCTGTTATGACCTTGGCTTGGGGCAATTGGGAATTAATAACTTCTGATATAAGTTGATATGAAAAATAGCAGTATCCCAGTGGGAATTATGTCAGACAGTCATTCAAAGAGGAAAAATCGTGACCCTCAGATAATCCCTTTAGGGGAACAGCCAAAGACTGAGCATAACTAGACATGGTCAGAGAGTCTGTCTGCAGAATAGGAGAAAAAAATATGTCTGGAGACTGGGCTAAGCACACAGTGTAACCAAATAATGCTTCAGCCATTGTATCCGTTGATCAGTTTACTCAAATTTCATTGGTTAATCTTACTTAACAAATCATGTAAAATAAGATAGTTATGAGATATGAATTTGGCATGCCACAAGTTACTTGAAGACATATGAAGTTCAATATAATTAACTGACCCTGAGATTCGTGTAGACATCTCAGAAGAATGTTTTACATGCCAAAGCTTCTTGTAGTGCGCCTTTTCTAAAAATGATCAAAATGCATTGCAGCAATTTTAGAGAAGGGCTATGCTATCAATAGAAGTCCTTTAAGCCCATGTTTTGGACAAACGTTTGCTAATTAATTCCAGAAATTAAACAAGTACCTAGATTTTTTGTAACCTACATCCAGGAATAGTTTAAAGATTTTTCTTTCTGCAAAACTGATCTAATGTCTTTCTCATATCAAAATTCTTTCCATGCATTGCACACACACACACACCTTGTAAATTATTTTAGGTTTACTGCAATTACATCAAAACACTTGGTGCCCCCAAATGCCTGAAGATTTATAGCATGAAAATTTCCTCTGTTGAAAATGCTGCCTCTTTGCCTTTCAGACTAGTGGGCAGTAAAAACATGGGATTATTAGGAACAGTCTCTTAATTTTCTGGAAAGTCTCTACTGGATAAGCCCCTCCTTACCTTCACTGTCTGGCAGAGTGATGGGCACAGATAGAAGAACACTTATGGACTCTGACTCCCTTCACTGTGTGCTGAGTGAGGACTAAGGGTAGATGTGTGAATGGCCAGATGGCTTTTGGAAAGTAGGAAAACAGGGCTTTCTATTGCTCCTGAAACACTTTTTCTCCTACTAGAAGACTGACAAGGCTGGAGAATCCAGCCCAGTACTGGGAACTCAGTTCAGTTCAAGAAGGGATGGTGTGCTCCCGGACTCTATAGAAGGAGCTGCGACAGTACTTACTGGTGCTTGGTCACTTGGTTATCAGCATTAGAGAATGATGAGACTGTCCCATGGGAGTACACTGAGGTCTGTTTTTGAGCTACATTTGACATTGATAATGTTTCTTGGAATCGCGGGCCATTTTGGTTCCCTGGCCTCATTAAGGGTTGGTATACTGTTGAATCATAAGCTTATTTTCTTCCTAACCTGTCTTAACGGAATGTATTTGGTGGGTAACCCAAGGGTGAATTTTGGTGGGTGGTTGGTTGCTTTGTGGCTTCTGAAAAGTGAGCCTAGCTAATATGATTGTGGACAGTATCAACTATGCATCTGTGTTACCCATCCCTTTCCCCAAGAGACTACCTGAGAAGAAGCCAGTTAGATATTGGAAATAGAGTCAAAACGGAGAAGTATGAAAACTCAGTAACATACAAACGGAGAAGTGTGAAAAGTCACTTGAAGAACCTGCCAGGAAACCAGTCTATTCTTACTGAATTCATGACGTTCCCCATCACTCCAAAAATTACCAGAGATCCCTGGGTGATAGTAACTAATATTGTCTTTTCCTCTCTCATCTTTAAAAAGGGACAAAAAAAGAATGGATAGCAAAGTGATGCAACCTCTGAATGCTGCCAAGACATGAGACCATTGTTGCCTCATTTCTTTCAGTGCTTTTCTTGTGGGGCCAGAAGTTCCTAGCCATGACTTGTGAATATGGTTCTGCAGGGACTTAGAGCTCCCTGGGCATGGGTCTGAAGTGATAAGTAGACCCGCGTGGGCTGTGATACTACACACTTTCTTACTAGCACTTCCAGTCCTGCCTTGGTGCTTGGTGAGATTAGCAGTTTCCTTTGAACGGTACTGCTCTGGGCTGCTTTCCCATTGTCACAGTGAGCAAGCATTATACTTTCCTTTCTGTGGGAGAAGTAGAGCAGAGAGGAGTGAAATAACCCCAGGGGTGAAAAATAAAAATTATCCACGTTGGACTGGAACGTCATAATTCTGTCAGTCATCCTGATGGCCATTCATTTCTGCAGAATATAAAAGGGAAACCAGAGTCTCTCCCAGGAAAACTGCCTTTTGAGTTCAAGCCCTCAGGGAAGATCTTTGATGCATTGTTCTTCTTCCTTGTTGTGCCTTCTTCATTACAAATAGCCTTTCATGAAGCTTACAAGAAGGGACATGAGCACCAGCACCCGGTGAGCAACCCCCTAGGTGAGTAACCCTGGGCAGGGCAGCTGGGAGGCAGCAGCTCAGGGAGGGGCAGGAGGACACAAATGGTCTCAGGATCCAAAGCAAACTTGCAGCTCTTCCAGAGCCCTTGACCACTGTTTTGTGAACTTAAGAGGAGGTGCAGATCTGTCCCTCACTCTTCCGCCTTTTGCTTATGATGTCGCCAACACATACAGTTCCACTGGACACACTGCCATGTTCCTGTAACCTTGGGCAAGTCACGTCACCTTTAAGGGCTTTTGTTTATTTATAGAGGGAGGATAATAGTCCGGACTGGCGGCTCGCTGGAGCTCCCATCCGTGATACACAGGGGTGGCAAAGCTGAGCTGATACACTGTCAGGGTTGGTGCGGGAGGGAACTCAGAGGCGGTTGCCTCCATTTTCCAGCTGCGTGGGCTCCTTCTCCAGAAAAGATGGATGCCCACCTTCTCCAATCTTATAACAGCCTTGGACTTTCATTCTTGAGATCTTTTTAGCAGTTTCTTATTCCCACAGCTCATTTACCTAAGAGATAGCGAAAGTGGCTCAAGAGAGATAACATCCATTTGTGTATTTTCTTTTTAAAAGAACTGTTGATCTTCTCTAGTTTTTCATAAAAGACGGAATATTAAAACTGGAGGAGACCATAACAAAATCATACACACCCATCTCCCCGCCTCCATTGTTTAAAAAAGCAATTGAGCCCGAGAGAGCTGAAGGGATTTGCTCCGTGTTGCATAGGCAGCATGCAGCAACAGCACAATCGGACCAAACCAGTGTCCGCTCTGTTGGGCCATCTGTTACTGGACCGCTGGAGAGCAAGTAATCGTCAGAGCACCGTGCCCACCACGCCACAGGTTAATACTTTTCCTTCTTTTCTTTAGTCATCCCTGGCAGTGAAAAAGTCTTTTTTTTTTTTTAATCCTTTCTCTACTAAATTTACAGTCAACTACCAATTTATTATCATCAGTGAATATTTATTGAGAACTCATAATCTTCAGAGTACTGTACAAAATATTGTGCGGTTTTTTTTAGAGTGAGAAAGCACGCACGCGAGCACTTGCGCAAAGGCAGGAGCAGGGGGAGGGTCAGAGGGAGAGGGAGAGAGAGAACCTTAAGCAGGCTCCACGCCCAGCATGGAACCCAACACAGGGCTCAATCTCAGGACCCTGAGATCATGACCTGAGCTGGAATCAAGCATCGGATGCTTAACCGACTGAGTCACCCAGGCGCCCCCAGAGTATTGTACAAATAATTAAAAGTATGTGTGCACACATCCACAGACACAGACCCAAACAAGGGACTCTAAGGAGGCTGTGGTTTGGCTCACTAGATAAATTAAAAACCTTCAAGATTATTCAATCTTCTTTCAAAAACTGTGTCTAACATGTTTCTCGGAAAGAGTAAGTGACGACAACAGAGCTGAGGATGACCCCATCAATGAATGTTTGTGGTTATTCACAGTGAAGATGCAGAAAGTAAAGAATCAAAACTGAGTCACCACCAAGAAGTTTAAAAGTTGGCACCAACCCACAGAGCAAGATAATGGTGGAGTCAGGACCAGGGTGCCTCTGTCGGGCTATGTTTTATGTTCTATTGGTCGGACTCTAAGTTACCAACACAACTATATTCTATAATAATAACTCTTGCCAAGGGTTCTTCCATCTTGCAAAGAGAAACCAGATGAAATGAATTTTGGTAGAGCACAGTCAGACATTGGGAGGCCTAGCCATTGGTTCTTGCCTATATTCAGGATTTCTACTCAGGAAATAAAGCTCAATTTTGTGGAATACATATATTTGAACTTGAAGGTATATCTTTTGAGGATGGAGGTACTGGTTTTCTTCAGGTCATAGAGAACCTACCATCTGCTCCTTCACTGCAACATCTTTGCTTGGCCTCTGGGTTTTCTTTTTTTGCAACCTGCTCACTTACTAACCACAAGTTTTCAGCTGGGTGCATTGTGACATCTAATGAGATTACAACAAGGCAGGCCCATGGCCAGCCATCACTACACAGAAAGACACAAGAGCCCCAGCTAAACACATCATATAAGGCTTATCTTAAGATATGAATCCTTGAAAATATCAGCTCAGCGATGACAAAAAAGAATTCTGCCTAGTTAGAGTTCTCTGCAGGAAGTATTTTTGATATTGTTTTGGCTTTAGGAAAAGAAAAACAACTAGACTTCGGGGGGTTACCTAAGTGCACAGTGAAACTGCAGATTCAAACGGTTTGAATCCTGTCCTCCAAATACAGAAGTCTTATGTGAAAACAATCTCATTTTCATTTTGCTTTCTGGGAAACCCTCCAAGGCATGGTGCATTGCCAGCTCTTTGTGACCTTCAGTTCCCTAACTGCTCCCAAGGGAAACTTGACCTAGGAACTGTCAAGAGGAGGGGAATGAGTTGGTGTGGGGCAGGGCAGAAGTTTCATTCTCTCCGCTCACTGCTCAAAGTGAATGGGTCCTCCTGCACCAAGACCTTTAGAGCCTCTGAGGGCATGGAGATGGGGACAAAAAGTGCAATGAAAATACACATTAACCCGAAAGCAAGGACGCATATAACAAGACTGTCACATGGGATGGAGACTTAGCTGGCCAGCCAGGAGAAGTTCCCAGTGAAGCATTAGGAATAAAAACTTTTGGTCCCCACAGATGCACAACTGATGAAGTTTCTCCCTGACTCCTCAGAGCATCTTAGGACTGAAATGAAATTCATAGGGCACAAGAATGCCGGCTGTAACTTTAGCTGGCTTCTAGAAGTATTGGGACACCACTCATGACAGATACCCAATCTGTAGGAAGAGTTCCTTAGGTTTTCTTGCTTGACCACAGGACACCATCTGGTCAGAGAGTTAACCAAGACAGGAACTGTCTATATCAAGAGACCCCCTACCTACATATGGTATATACCATCCCACAGGCCTGCAACCAGTGGTTTCTGACCTTTTGCCTTGCAAGAATTCCTTTGATCTCTTAACTTTGCTTATGGGCACATGGCTTGAATTGGCTTTTGCCTTTAGGGCAGATTTTATTAAGTATCCATTAGTATCTTCATTTCCACTACTCAGTGAAAATCTAATTAGAGTAACAACATTACCACACTGACCTGATAGAATCTCAGCCAAAAGCAAAGCAATCAACATTTGAGTTGGTCTTTGTAGCCCAAGAACAGGCTTTCTAGTCAGTTGGCATTTTTAATTTCTGAAAATGGCTTTTATTGTCCCATTCGCACATCTGTGAGCCCGAAGAATCCAGAAAACTGCTTGTGTATTAGGAAAAAAGAGCAAAGAATTTGGATTCGCGAGACCTATGGGATTTGTGAGCTGAGTGACATTGAGAAGGGCACTCGCCTTTATTGAGTGTCGGGTTCCTTGTGTGAAAGGATGTGTCTGAACATGACACCGCCCTTACGGGGCTGTGATGAAAATGAAAGAAAACCATGTGGGGAGTTTTGACGTATTTCCCTTACTCAGAGAGAGAGATTGGACTGCGGAAATAAAAGGTCCTGGTACAATAAATGAAAAAATTGTCTCTATGTTACATTAAAATCAAACAAATCAACAAAACAATGTTTGTTGACCAGAAGAAGAGGACGATTTTCTTTCGCAATTTCAGAAAGGGATCAAAATGCTGAACTGAGGGTGAGGAGTGTGTGTGTGTGTTGTGTGTGTGTGTGTGTGTGTGTGTGTTACTTCCCTGGAGGAGAGGAAAACTACTCTGATACTGGGTTTTATGCCTGCATAGGATCAAGAACACCTGGGGGAGGGAGTCATAAATATATACTCTGAGGATCCAAGCTAATAATTTAGAAAGGACTCCATTCTCTTTTACACTTGGAATACAAATAACATAGATACCATTGGGTATTTTTCCCAAAACAGAGTGCTAAAGAACATGGGCTTTGGCCAGACAGACCCCAGTTTAAATTTCACCTCATCTTACTATCCAATATGTGTGAATTGAGCAAATTGCATAAGTTTATTATAAGGATTAAATTTTTTTAAAATGTAGATAAAAAAAGACAGTAGTTCATTTCCTGGTTGTCAGAGGCACTGGATAAAGGTGAAATGTTATGAGTCCGTGTATTTCAGCTCCAACTTTTTCCCTTTATCCTAATGCTTTAGGTCACAAAAATGATAGCCTGTGAGTACAGTTCATGCGGGGTCAGCTGTCTCCGAACATGGCACCTACTCAGTGGACTTGGCAACGCGATCCCTATTTGTAATGCCTTTGTTATCACACTGAGGTATGTATGAGGTGGGTCAGTATAAAAAGCAAATTCTCTGTTCAAAGATATTTAGCCAACCACATCTCACAGTGGCATTTCTTTATCTTGATCTTGTAAATGCTCAGGAATTGTGGCTGCTTTGGGATTTCTGCCAGACAGCTAATGGAATTTTTCGGGTGTATCCGAACGAAAGTGAAATGGAGGTTGGTAGGAAAGGAAGACCTTATGCATTTACCGCTTGAATGACACCAACAAGCCATTTGGACTCCAGGCTCACATGGGTCTCTTTGGGTTGCAGTTACCAGGAGTCTTGATATGATAGATTGCTGAAGGTTCCTCCTGCTTTAAGCCTCTTTCTGCCCAAATCCCAGGGATTTAGATGAGTGGATATGAGCTGAGGTGAAGTGAAATTGTAATTAATTTTCTTAGTTCCTGGAGAAGGATTGGAATGATGTCATAGTTCAAATGTCGTACTTAAGTTGGGGCTCATGAATTTGAGTCTCTGGAATAGAAAGGGGCGAAGATCTAGCCTGAAAATTCCCTGGGTTTACTTAAGAAATATCCAGGACTGGGAAGACTCCAGGGACCATCACTACTAGGACTGGGAACACTTCGCTTTGCTCCCCGCCTGTTCCTCCCCCTTCCTTCCCCTCCAAGAAGGTCCTGTCTCATCAGTGCTGGTGTTCTGGTTATAGTGGTACCCAGCTGGCCTCGGGCATGGCACATCAAAGGGCAGGTGGAGAACTGCTGACTCCATTAGTCAGCCTTGCTTTCCTCAGTGACCCCCCCAACGCCCACACACACCACAATTTATGTTCCCACATGTGCTTAACTCCATGACCACTTGGGAAAAACACTGGATTGGAAATGAGGCAGAATTTGGTAGAAACCGGGCCCAGCCTCTGAGTAAACTTGGGCAAATTAACTAACTTCTGGGTTCTAACTTCCTAACTTGTAAAAGGAATAATACTGTCTATCTCGTTTAGTCAATCTCAAGAGTAACTTCCCCCCACCTAATATCCAATATGCCTGAAACGGGAAGAAAAGCTGGATATACTCTCAATGGCCACCAGGGTTTTGGCTTAAGCGGATGCTATGCAGAAAGGATAGATAAGACCTATCTGTTCCTAAGGCAGCCTAAGGTATTGTGGGTAAATCTGGCCGATGCATTGGAATGTTCTGACACACTCCCCACCCCCCTCTAAGCCACCCCCTTCACATGCATTATCTATGAACATTCTCTGGAAACCAGCCAGACGCACACTTAACATTTTACAGAGTTAATATCTTCACAGAAATGTATCAGTTTCCGTAATTCTTCCCCACATTCTTGGGAGTTAGCCACAGACTCACCCAAAATCACACATGGGATTTGTGTCTGCACTACCCTCCGCAATGGCCTCCACTCCTGCATCGAGTTAACTGCCTTAGCCACATAAAAATTCCGGCCACAAACCACACTAAAGGGGATACACTCCAATTCCATAAATGATTGACAAAATAGTGTCAAACATTACCTTGTTGAGTAAATGGCCCAACCCCTTCCCTAAAGGGAGTTCAGAAAAATAGGGCTTCTCTATCACCAGGGCTTCTAACAATGATAAGAGCTCGGAGCCATTGCATAGATCTGACAAGTATATAGGATGACAATATGACAACCTTTCTGGAAGAGTTAGATTCAGACCTAAAGCAGAGTGGGTCATGTTTATTAAAAAGGACATATTTCTGGAATGTGCAGACTTGAAGGGGAAAAATTCCGTGTTTTTTGGTGATTACTTAATAATCTTACTCCCCCTAGAGAATCACTTGATAACTTGTTCTCGAGTCTCTTTCTTCCCAGTAGACCTCCTGAAGTAGGGCAAGCTTCTTCAAAGCCCCAGGCTCTCATGCGGGAGGTGACATCAGGTATTTAGTTTGTGCATGGGTCTTGTTCATGTTTATTTGTTGTTGAGCTAGGGAAGGACCCTGTGGCATTTACAACTCTGGGTAGGAGAAAAACGTCTCTGGTCAGAAGAGAATACAGGCTCTCGCCACAAAGTGCAGTACCTTCTACACTGCCTTGTGTCTGTTCTATAGAGATAGTCAGGCAAGGACTTTAGTGGTCTTCTGTCAAAGTTGGGAAACAGCCTTTCATCAGTAAATGATTGACCCAGCTGCCCTGGGTGATAAGCTTAGGTAAATAGGCTTGATTCTGCTCCAGCAATCTCAAGACCTTTAACTCCTTAGGTTCCAGAGCAGAAAAATGCATATGGCTTCCTAGGAGAGCCTATCATTTTGAGTTTGACAGTTTTCTGGACAGTGTGTTCCTCAGCATTATTATGCCAACTGTCATGCTATATCTTGAAAGTATCAAGAATTCATGCAAACAAAATTCTGGAACAGAGTTATGTTTGAAGAGCCATGACTAATGGAAGAACTTCAAGAAATCACACATACGATTTTTATAATGAAAGATAGTAAACTTTCTAAACCTTTGAAATATGTAGAGGAACAATGACGATTTTCAAAGGGGAGCAAGAATGGAAGAAAAATAACAGCCCACCTTGCAGAATATGTTGGTGGACAAATGATTGAATTCTCTTGACATGCGCCCACAACTAACATACATCTCCTTCAGTAGGCCATCATCAGAGACACCCTGGCTACAAGGCTGAGCAAAGTGCTTGTATTGTGATCTTGAGAGAAAGGCCCATGACCAGACAGATTGCCTACCTTGATTGCTGCTTTAGAATCTGGATTCTTCTCTCAAATTCCTTCTTGACTCAGCAGTGGTGGCCCATGACTGTTCCAGTCCTTGCTGAAGAGTTTGGGACGGTGGTAAGAAGCATCAACACAGGCTTTCACTTTTTCTCAAACACCAAATCAAGGTGTTTCCCTCCATTTGCTTTCCTGCTTTCCCTGGCCCCTGCAGACAGCGGTCATGGGCTGTGACTTGCTCTCAGTCAGGTATGTTGACAGATATGAAGGAGGGTGCCTGCACTGGTCTCAGCTGCCTGGTCTGGCCAATCATTGCAGACCAGACCAGGCTCTCAGTCCTGTTCAAGCCTGATAGCAGCACTGCAGGGGCAGAAAGCAGATCTAGAAAAGAAAAAGAAAAGCAGTGACCTTGCAACCAGATCTGTGAAGTAGACTGGTATATATGGGAGGAAAATCCTTTTATTCCACTTCTTTTTCTTGTAGCAATCCCAGAAGGGAATTTGGAAGTCACTTTAGCCAATCTCTCATGTAATAGAGTTTCTTCTATTGAATTCCTGTCTGGTGAGAATCATCCGGAAATTTCTTGAACAAACCTGGCTGCCTCTTACTGAATGTGCACTATATACTAGGCGTTTATATATCTATATATACATATATAGATATAGATATATAGATATATATACATAAATCCTTATAGTAACCTTGAAATTTTATACTTATTTTATCGGTGAGGGAAGAGAAGCTCGAAGGGGTAATAGTCATGCGTTGAGTAGGTGCTTCAATCAGGATTTGAACTCACTGTTCTAAAACTATACCAATGTCCATGCACTTTCTATAGTACTCCGTGGTAGGCTGAAGAGTGCCCAAATCCTTAGAGCCTGTGGATATGTCACCTTACATGGTAAGAGGGATTTCGTAGATGGGATCAAGTTATGAATTTTGAGATGGGAGATTATCCTGGAATATCCAGGTGGGCCAGTATATCACAGGGGTCCTTGTAAGATGCTAGAATCAAAGGAGACATGGAGACAGAAGTGGAGTCAGAGAGAGATTAAAGATGCTATGCTGCTGACTTTGAAGATGCAGGAAGGGGCCACTGGCCAAGGAATGGCTTCTAGAAGCTGAAAAGGCAAGGAAATGAATTTTCCTCTAGAACCTCCAGAAGGAATGCTGCCCTGGGCTGGCCCATTTTAGACCTCTGACTCTAGACTTGAAAGGTAACAAATGTGTGCTGTTGTAAGCCACGAAGCTTGTGGTGACTTATTATAGCAACTATAGAAAACTAATGCACACTCTCAGAAATACTCTGCCTGATGGTGAGCTCATGATCTCAGACAGGAATGCTTTTTACTGAGCCAAGCTCTACCGTCTTGAAATGGCAACTCATGGGTCCTAGTTCTTCTCGGCATTATCAGGCACTCAGGGAGACAGTTGCAAGTGTTGGGGAAGGATGCTGGGTGGAGACTCAGAAACCAGGTTCTAGTCCCAGCACTGCCTTGGGCCAGTCTTTTCTCTCTTTCAGTTTTCTCTCCTGTAACATCAGCACCTGGACAAAAGCTCTTTGGTCCTTCCACATATAAATTTATAAGATTTTAATATCTCGTCATCTAACAATTTGAAAATACTTGAAGATTTCACCATCACCCTTTTCTCAGTCTTTTCTAAACTCAACATTCCTAGTTTCTCAGGTGACATTACTTCTAGACCCTTCACCCTCCTAGCCGTCATTCTCTTGAAAGGCTCCAATTTGTCCACCTCCCTCTGAAATGTGGTGTTCAGACTTGTGCAGGGCACCCAGCCACCCCTCCATCTCTGCCAGTGTGTCTGTTTCTCCCATCTCCCACTGCCCTCTCATGCTAGAGCCCACCTAACAAGTCCTTTGGACTTGCTTAATCTGTTCCTTTTTATCTTTTTCTATCCAACTTTACCTCTTGAAAGACAGCATCCATAATCAACAAATTCATATGTCTTAGTTTAGTTCATTTTTTTAAATAGGAAAGACCAAGGCCTATGTCGGCCATCGTTGCTTGCTTAACAACCTTTAAATGATCGTTCATTCTCACAGGTACTGATAGACAGTGGTACGTAAATTTCTTAGGACCATAGTTTCCTCTGAGAATCTGAGGAGAGCTACCGATCCTCTACTAGAAAGAAGTGCACATACTTCCAAAATTTTGTGTGCGATGTCAGGGCATTCTGGTCCTGCTGAGGTAGTCCACTGACCCCTCTGATGTGGCAAGTTAGTTCTAGACCCGCAAGCTTGTTGGGGAAGGGGGAAGCTTTTACAAAAGGCGATCTAATGTCTTCCTCCGGGTCCACTGATGCTTAGTGGAGGCCTAGAAATGAGACTGCTGGGCCCAGGTTGAGCAAACGCCCATTAAGGATGGAGGCAGGAAAGTCTTTAGGCCACAAGGCAGAGAAGTTCTCAGGTTAAACAAAGAACAGCTTTCAGTGGCCCCTTTTGCAATGAGAGCTCTGCTTCTCAGGGCCTTTCTCCACAGGATAAGTCCCATCCTTTAGACAGCAGGCCCCTTAGATTGAAGCCATCTGCTTGCTTCAGGCCTCTCCCAGTTGCATGATGCTACTGGATGGAGGCGACACTCCTGGGTCCCCCTTCCCCACCCGTGCTTTCCAAAAACACTGCCCAGCTGTGCAAACCGCCCAGTCTGATTAGCACTTTTGTTTAACTGGCACTTGCCCAGGCCATTCTGGGTGAGGGTTTGAGGCACATGGGCTTTGGCCACTGTCCCTCCCTTGCAACCTTCTACCCTTTCTGAGAATGAAAGGTTTCGAGTCTTAAAAATAATAACACTCCTTCAGTCCAAGTGAGCAGATCTACTGAGGGATAAACAAAGAAACATACTGCTGATCAAGAAGAATTCCTTTGGGGGAAGGGCAAAAAAAAAAGCACAACAAAAATCTGGGGCATCCAGGCATCTTAACCTCAGGGATTCACAGAAGAAGACTCACTTCCCAAGTCGAGGAAGCAGGGTTTGCTCTCTGCATTGTGTGTAACCCTGGGCGTGGCCGTCCGCGGGACTGGGTGACTGGGCACCTCTCTCCTGCCCATTTAAACTGCTGCACAGGATGGCTGGGAAAGAGGGTGGTCGGGGCACGGACTTCTACAGGAGACATGGAGAGTATCCTTGCGAAAAAAGAGGGGATTTTCTATCTCAAATAGCAGTTTGTTTATATACTTATTTATTTAGTTAAGGATGTTTGGAAAGAGCACAGCAAAACCCAGTTCTTGACCAAAGTGTGCAGTTGACTCAAGTGTGTGGCAGTTTTTTTTTTCAACCTGGAAAGGATCGTAAACAAAGGTCATTCCCAAGCTTCACAGTGGATTTTTTAAAAATTTACTTTGAAAGGAAATTTTATATCACTGTTGAAAAACCCAGTATCACTTGCCATAAAGAGAAGGTAACCATAAAATAAATACAATGCAAACAAAATGGTATTAAATGTTAGCTGGAGGCTATTGCCTTTTAAAAAAATTTTTTGCTAGGTAAACAAGGGTTAGAGGGTTTTCATCACTAAGCTGAGACTTTCCTCTCTACTAATCAGAATGATTAAGTGATTAATGACATGAATGCTATTCAAGGATGTGACGGCCTTCCACCTCACATCATCTGGCATACCACCAGGGGCATGAACCCCACTCACTCTTTGAGCCATGCAGAGCTGGTCCAGTGGTCGTGCAACTTCTCTTTCACTGTCTGAATTTATCTGCATCCCTTCTTATGAATTAGTTTTTGCTAAATCATTTACCAATCAACACAAGGGTTAGAAGTTAGCCAGGTTGAAGGGATCGTACCGGGTACTGGGAGGGGTGGGTGCAAAGTCTCCACCCCCAAACTAAGACTAATAAAACTACTCTTGAGAATTTCTGAGTGCCAGGCTCTGGGCTAAAATGCTTTCTGTATAGTTTCTTATGTGGACTTCTCAACAACCCATCAGAGGAGGTATGATTAGTCCTATATCCTATATATTTAGAGATGTTAGTTTGCCTAAAGTTACACAGCCAGGACGTGCTAGAGTTAGGATAGAAACACAGGGCTGTGCATCTCTGAAATGCCTGTTGCCATAGCTTCCGTGCTAACTAGAATGTTCAGAACCCAGCTACAAAATGAAATCTTCATTTGTACACAATATACCAGCTCCATTCTCATAGAGCAATGTCTCAACCCAAGTGTATGTTCAGATATTGAGGCAGGCCAGTGGAGTCTTTGCAATTACCCCATGCAGGTTTTACCCGCTTTGCTTATGGTTAGACCCAGCCTTAACTTCATCATGTAATTTTTTATTGAAACCAAATGGGAATGACTGAACATGGTGCATATGAAAGCCAACCAGAGGATAGTATGGTAGATTTACTAGACACTGACTAAAATACAGGTGAAAAATCTGACTCTTACCTTGTTCTTCAATTGCTACATGTGATTATCCCTAATTAGCTATTGTAACATTCAACTATTTGAAATGAATGATAACATGGAATTAATTTCATCACTACTAAATTCATACACAGGACTTTCACCTCAACCCATTATTTTTGTAAGGCAGAGGGCAAAAAGAGAAATTCACTGAAATTAAGTGGGCTCCAGTATTCTACTAAAAAGAATTAAGAATGAGGAAAATATTGGAATCTTCGTTGCCAACAGGGCCTGGACGCCCTCTCATTATTGACTCTGTGTGTGGACAAACACGTCATCTCTGCCTTGTTCTATCTCCGGGCATTTGGCAGTCGTTCAGAGTAACGTGGGCTGGAGATGGTGGTCGGGTGAGGATATGGAGGCCAGGAGGACCTGGCCCAAGCCTACGAGAAACAGCTGAAGTGTTGGGGGGTGAAGCTCAGAAAGGCACGGGTGACAAGGCTGTGAGCACATTTCATGCTCATCTCAGGGACTACGGGCATGATCAGCCAATTCCCATGGATTCCTCATCCAATATCATATGATAAGTCATCTTACTGACGCTGAGCCTATAGCCTTTATTTGTTTTTTTTGTTTTTTTTAAAGATTTTATTTTTATTTGACAGAGAGAGAGAGAGCACAAGTAGGCAGAGTGGCAGGCAGAGGGAGAGGGAGAAGCAGGCTCCCCGCCGAGCAGGGAGCCCAATGTGGGACTCGATCCCAGGACCCCAGGATCATGACCTGAGCCGAAGGCAGCCGCTTAACCGACTGAGCCACCCAGGCGCCCCGAGCCTATAGCCTTTAAAAAAATTAGAAGTGGGCCGATAATAAAATGCACGTAGAATCAAGGAAAAGTGCCTGCTGAAGTTTTATATTTATTATTGGGGTTAGGCCTATTTAGGTAGTTCAAATAAAATACAAGAAAAGACATCATGTCATACCTATTAATTTTTTTTTCACAGTTAAAATGAGGTAATCTGGCTTTACAATGTTTTAGGTTGAATTAAGCAGTATGATCCAGTTTATAAGAAAGAAGGAGAGATATATTTGAATAATGATTTCCTAGGGGGGGAAAAGCCAAGTGAAATGTGTGTGAATAAGATAATTAAGCCACAAAATACATTTCAGAGTACCAAGCAGCATATATGTAAAATTTTAACTCTAACCTTAAAATTGGTACAATTTATTATTATTATTTTTTTACTTAACTTAGCAAACAGCATGCACTGTAATATAAAACAAGCCTAGAGGACAAACATAATATCTAATAGAGTATTTATCAGAGTCACGTATCATCTGAATTGACCAAGACGTATTTTCACTATGATAATGTCTGTATTTTCTAAGTGCTGATCCTAGTTGGCATATATCCAGGACAAACAATGCATACACAATCTGTATGTGATACTTATTAATATTGGGGCGTAAATTAGTAAGTATAGTAGCAGCAAGGTACCACTGTGTCTAGAATATGTTCTAAGATTTATCATATTGATACTATAGATTCATGACCGCAGTGTTATTAGTGGCTATAAACTAATAGCAAATGTAAAACTGCAAATATACAAAGCGACTGAAGGCCTGTTTGACTTCAAAGTGCTGTGCTTCTCATTGGGCTACAAGCTTGTGAGCAAGCTCCTGCTAGTTGAATGAAGCACTGGCCTCGAGTTCTGGGTTCCAATCAGATTCTGTGTGTGGCTGTGGGGGAGTGTGGGGGGGTGCAGAATTATGCCTTTGGGACAGTACGGAGCAATAACCTCGGTGGTAAGAGTGTATTTGGGCATCATTGAACACGTGTGCCTTTTTGTGTAAGTTTTGCCAGCATTCTGTTATTTATAGTAATTGGCAGATGATAAAGGATGGCCAGGAGACAAGAGGAGAAAGTGGACTTCTGTGGAGATCAGAAGGAATGAGATGGAAAATGTCTCTTGACTATTGATGAGGTCATCTCAATAGACTGTGGGATTGAGTTCCCAGTGAAGAGAAGAAAAATATTGTATCCAAACTATGTAGCTTAGAAAGGAGTCTGAAAAACCCTAAGAATAAGTTTTGCTGGAGAAAAGACTAGAACACTATATCCACTGCAGGATCGAAAGTGTTCTTAGAATATTTTTATAGCATTTTAAGACTGCTATTTCAACAACATCGATAGCCATGTGTATTGTATTCTTCCAGGTTCAGGGTCCGTGCAGCGATACAGGGGCCTGTATCAATATTTCTAGTAGGAAGCTGGGGAAGCCAGAAGATAAGGCGGCCATACATCCTGGGGTAGTAAAGGGCTGTCCATGATCACTTGGAGTTAGGGCCAATTTCCAGCGAAATCACTTATCCCCTAATCAATTCACTCCTGTGTATCCCAAGGTAACATTTGTGAGTGACAAAGTGATGATGGCAAATACTAGGAAGCCATCTGAGGCAGAGGGCCAAGGAGGACTGGAAAGGTGGTAGAATTTTGAGGGACAACTACGTTCTGTGCCATTCAGAACAAACTTCCTGTCAGGACATTTGATGTTATCAGTTTCTATTCATTCCCTTGTGGCGTAACATGACTGTTTAGCATGCACTTGGGCAAGCCCACCTCTCAGAAACGCAAGTTTCTGATTTCGTCGGCTGATTTCATGCAGCTACACGCATCTCGTTCTACGGATTACTAAAGGCGCCAGTTCCCTCATCCCACACCACACTTTTGAGCAATGAACCCAATGGCATTTCTTCACACATGCCGCACAAGGAAGAATGACCGGAACTGGGTACCCCCGAGTATGAGGCATTTACTTTAATGATTAGGGGCCTGATGTTTTGGGGGCTAGTCCACCAAGGTGTGCAGAACAGCACTAAAGTCGCAGACAACATCTTTATTCCAGATTAAGGAACCAAGGCAGATGTAGCATAGGGTCACTTAGCTGCAAAGCCACGAGAGAGAAGTCTCATGGCTGTGCCCCACTCGTTAGCCTGTTCCATTTCCCAGAACCTCCCAGTAAAAAACTGCAGTCAGCCCACAGAGAACATTACAAAAACTGCACCCGGGGCACGAACTCATTCGGTAAGATGGCCTGAATTTGTGTAGCCCTAGTGCTTCCGTGAAAAGAAACCATTTCATTTCAGTTGCAATTTCTTCGGCTTCTCCACCGTTCGCTTAGCACTAAGCTTTCTTGCCAGGTTGTAATCATGTCTCTTTGGGGGACACTTTCTTATGGCAGGATTCAGAAACAAAATCCTGACCCACCACAAAACTGCATTTCATTCCAGAATGCTCCACCATCATCTTCTTGAACAGAAACATCCACTTTGTGATGTGAACGTGAGGTCATGAAAGAAGAACTAGGATTCTTAAGATTGATCATGACCTGGGCTCAGATTGTGTGCTTTCTTTGAGTTTATATAAAAACTGGGTTCGGACTGTGGCTTAACTATTCTCAAGAATTCAGGGGTCTGGACTCAGTGCTGAGGAAATGACTAAACTTAATTATTAGAGGTCTCATACAGCATATATATAATAGTTTTGGCATGATCCTCTTTGGTCTGCCATTAATTTAAAATTTAATCCACAATCATTTATCATCCCTTCCATCAGTTCCATCTTGACTTCTCTCTCCAACCCTAAGAATATCTTCTGTGCCCATGAAACCACAGTGGTACTTCTAATAGGCTCCAAGTTCAAGCCTTTAAACAGTGCTCTAATCTAACTGAAACCTGTGATTGTCCCCTTTGCCACAAAGCCATGGAAATGTGGCAGATGGTCCAGAGAATTCATGAAAAACTCAGCCTACATTTCAGAAGAACTATGGCCCCAAATCCTATGAAACTAAAGCCCTCTTTGGCTCAGTCAAGTAGCTTTTTATTTGATCTTGAAGTGAATTCTGAATAAGCACGATAGCCTTATTTGATCTTGTGAGAATAAATGATGCGGTGGGTCAACCATTTTTATTGTTGGCAGTTGCAGAATGAGTCGTAGACCTAAAGTTTATTCTCCCTCTGTCCCATCACGGAGTCTCCTGCTTGGCCTTAGGTCCAAGAGCAGAATGCATATGTCCTTTGTGATATGTTGAACAACTTTTTCTTGGAGCAGAGATTCTGCCGATTCAAGGGTGTTTATCAAGGGCGAACTGCAAATAATCTTCCTCCCAGCTCCCAGAACTCCTGTGCAGAATTTCAGAAGGCAAGCCAGGCTGGCAACCCAGAGCAGTAAGAAGGAGTGAGCACCTGCGCTTGCCACATAGAGCAGGGCTCCGTGCCCATGACCTTGGGACCATTTTCTGTGCTTTTGGGTCATGCTTGATGACTTTTCTCTTACCAGGCAAACACTGAGATGCACTTAAATGTTACAACCTAAGTGAAGTGCAATTATATCTTTTAAAACTAAAGGAAAAAATCAAGTAAACATTTCACGGAACAGTTAGCAGCCCTTGGGTGTCACTGGCGTCCTGTGTAGATACCTGCAACGCACCTGGCCTCATAGCACTGAGCACCTGGACAAAGCTGAGGCTCAAATAAAACAGAGCAGAGTAATTCTCCTCTTGCCTCCTGATCTCTTTGCCAAGTAACAGAGGGTTAAAAGAGGGGAACCGATCTAGTCCCTAGCAATGGACCAAGAGTTAAAAATAAGACCAAAATGAAACAATAATGACACAAATAAAACCCTGAGGGTAGGCCGGGGATTTCAGAGCTTGTCACTGGGGTTTAATAGCAGAATTGAGGAACAACTGAGAAAGCGAGGGCACTTCCTTTCTTACTCCTTTCCAGAGAAGGCCCTAAAAAATGGGCAGCACAATCTCAGAAACCTCTCGGAGTGGGGGTTCAAATGCAAGAACAGGAAAAGTTAAACCAGATTCTCCCAGAGGCATTTGTGTTGTGACCCCCCTCCAGCCGCGGGAGCTAAAGGTCAGGGATGAACCGACTTTACAGAGAGGCTGGAAGAGCGCGAGCTGGGCATGGGCGTGTGCTTTCGGCCGCTCACCCCAGGCGCCCACGGCCGCACAGCGTGAGCACCGGCAGCGGAGGAATGGCGAGCCTCTGGGAGGTGGCCCAACGATCCTTACACACACACACATCCGTCCAGGAGTCCATGTTTATCTGCCTTAAGAATCCAGAGGCTGACATTTCCTTAGGGATCCTCAGACAGTTCTGAGGGGCATCAGCACGTACACACTCCTATGCCCCTTTTTCTTTCCAGATCCTTCCTTTCTGACCTTCTACTAGGGATTCTCCCTCAAGAACTGAGAGTTCTTCATGACCCGTTGCATCCTCTGACCCCGTGCGTGGTCTGCCAGGGGCTTCTCAGCTCTGCACCACACCCACACAATGCACACTGTCCCGACAGGCCTGGGGGAGCTGGGAACATCCCCAGCCCAGTCAGAGGTCGCTCACAGTCCCGAAACGCACGGGCCCCTTGAAGATCAGGGCGGCGCTGGGCCTGGGTGAGAAAAGTTCAGGAAGCGCCTTTGTGAGTGCTCTTGAGGTAAGAAGCACTGAACTTAATCTATAAATAAATAAATGGATAAATAAATAAATAAATAGAAACACAGGAGGGCTCTTCCTAGATAAGTACCTCTTATCAATTAAAAAAACAAAACAAAACCCAAAATCCCCTCTTGAGTTTCACAGCCCTCCTGCAGGGGTGATTAGCAGGCCCCAAACAACCTGCAGAAAGTAGAACAATCGAGATGCAAACTGGAAACGTTCCAGCACTGGGTCTCTCTCGCTTGATGACACACAAGTCATCCTGAATGTCCCTGAGGTAGTCTGGTTTTCACGAAGTTACAGAACAGCTCCAAACCCACTCGGAGCTTCCTCCTTAAATCCATTGCACTTGCCCATGCATCCCGCGGCTGCCCCCCCGGTGCCACGATAAGGTGCCTTCCGGTAGCGTTATACCTTACACGACACAGCACAGACCCGGGTCCTCGGCAGGCAGCAATGAAATGCAATTCCAAGATCTGGCTTGAAGATCCCGTTCCAAAGAGGACTTTGCCAAAATGATGCAGGAGTTTACCTGGCAGCCATTTTGGGAAAAGGTTATAGGATTAAAACAAAGAAATGTGGCATGCAGCAAACATGCATATCTATTTCCTGTTGGGCCCCACACTGAAAAGATCCCCCACCATTGTTCCTTTCACTTTTAAGAAGGGGCCAATAGAAATGGAAAGGAATCAATGTTTTACAACGGGGAAACACATTTCTGATACCAAAGGCAATATGCAGTTTATCCAAAGAACGCAGGTGCCCAGTTCCCAAGCAGCAGCTATGCAAGAACAGCTTGTGGCTGGAATAGCCTGGTGACGAGAAGTCTTACTCTCTTGGGGAAGAAGTGGTAATATTCGAGATGCCAGAAGAAGTGGTGCCTGGCCCCTTTCTCCCTCAAAGCCCCAGGTTGATGTTAGAGCCACCCACGGAGCCTTCCCCACCTGCCACGAGCCATTCTTTTGCCTAAGAATGCCTTCCTGGTTCAGTCTTCTCACTGGCTCGCATACAACATCCTGGGAGACAGCAGGAAACTGGGCCAATTCGGAGACACTCGAAGGAAGCTGCAGACCCCATTTCCACATTACATTCCATGTGGAGACCCTGACTTTGATCACACGAAACATGCTTCTTCCCTTGGACTTCAGTTTTTTTAAAAGTCTCATTTGGGAAAAATGCAATTAAAAGCTCTATAATTTTATCCAAATGGCCCTATGAAGAGGGGAAACTGCCCTCCTCCTCCTTCCCCATCACTGCCCAGGGGCCGTCCTAACAGGAAACCCTTCAGAACTCTGGCCTGGATCAACAAAGCCAACATTGAAATAAAAACCAAATCAGCATTTAGCCAAAGCTCTGTCCTCCTGGAGGAGGTCATTCAATTCAATGACAGTCGTGGCGAAGTCCACCAGGTCCACGAAGTCAGATGTGATGATGTTGACACCCATGGCTCCGGGCTTCTGAGTCTTCACCCAGTCCAGGATGGCAGGAAGATTCCTATACAGAAGACAGGACAGGGAGTAGAGTTGAAAAGGACTCTTCCAGAAATGGAAACAAGACATTTCCATTCGTGTAACAAAAGTACATCAATAAAAGCACAAGTCCCCCACAGTTCGTCCGTTGAAGCTGTAGATCTCTTTCAGGGATGAAGTGACGTCTATTCCAATAGAGAACTGCACTTTCAGGGTTTCTGCTCTGGAAGAGGAGATTATCTGCCTCAAGCACCAAAGAGATAACCATGTCAGTAGGACCTTGAAAGACTAAGATCAAGAGCTTAATTATTGGTAAGTTCTCTAATTTTTTTAATCACAAAAATTTTCAAACATATTGCAACACTGAAAGAAATATACAGGTAGTGCATGCACCACCTAGCTTCTAGCACTAACATTTTATAGTACGTGCTTGCCACATAGCTGTCCATCAACCCATCACTCTATCCTTCCATCAAAACATCTTATATTTTTGACAAATTCCAATGGCAAACAGCTATACACATGCCCCAAATACCCCGTATGCATATCATTAACCAGGACTCAATATTTGTTTTAATATTTCTTCTGACATAAACTTGCACCCAATAAAATGGGCAAATCCTAAGCGTACACTAGTTGAGTTGTGACAAATGTATGTACGTAATGTACACCCATATCAAGGGACAGAACATTACCAGCGCCCCAGAAGGTTCCTGCATGTATCTTCCTCATCAATCCCAGCCCACATCCTCCCAGGGGCAACAATTATCCTAATTTTTTTTTCTACCATTGATTAAATTTGCCTGTTCTAGGGGCCACCTGGGTGGCTCAGTCATTAAGCGGATGCCTTTGGCTCAGGTCATGATCCCAGGGTCCTGGGATCGAGCCCCACATCGGGCTCCCTGCTCAGCGGGGAGCCTGCTTCTCCCTCTCCTACTCCCCCTGCTTGTGTTCCCTCTTTCACTGTGTCTCTCTGTCAAATAAATAAAGTCTTTAAAAAAAAAATTTTGCCTGTTCTAGAACTTCATGGGAGTTCAGGCAGTATGTATTCTTTTGTGTGAGGTTCTTTCACTCAGCATTATGGTTTTGGAATCCATCCATGTTGTTGCATACATCAGCAGCTTGTTCTTCATTTTAATTACCGTACTATTTCACTGCATGAATGTACTGTAGTTTGTTTATCCATTTTCTTACTCATGAATAAATGGGATGTTACTCATTTTTGGATATTATGGCTAGAACTGTTATGGGCATTCTTATCTAAGTCTTTTTGTGGACATTTATTTTCATTTCTTTTGGATAAACACCAAGGACTAAAATTCCTTTACTACATGGTAGGCTTACATTTAGTTTTATAAGAAACTTCCAAATCTTTTCCCAAAGAGGTTGTTCCATTATATAATCCCATCAACAAAGTATGAGAGTCCTGGTTGCTTCAGAGCCTTTCCAAAATTTGGCAGTCTTTTTAATTTTAGCCATTCTAGTGGGTATGTAAAGATATCTAAGTGTTTTAATTTGCATTCTTCTGATGACTACTAAGGCTGAGCCGTTTGTAATGTACTTATTGGCCATTTGTATGTCTGCTTTGGAAAGTACCTGCTCAATTCTTTTACCCATTCTTTTCTTTTTTTCCTTTTTCTTTTAATTGTTGAGTTGTAGAAGTTATTTATATATTCTAGACATTAGTCTTTTCTTGGATATGCTTTTTGATATTTTAACCTTGCTTATAGCTTGTCTACTAATTTTATTAATGGCTTATTTTGGCGAGCTCAATTCCTTAAATTCTTTTCTTTTATAATTTCTGTGACCTATCTAGGGAACTTTTGCTTAGTCCCAAGTCACAAAAATATTTTCCTGTTTTCTTCTTTAAGCATATGGCTTTAGCTTTCCTGTTAGATCCAAAATCTATCTCAAGCTAATTTTTATATATGGTATGAAGTAGGGGTGGGGCTCACTTCTCCCATATGGATATAGTTATTCCAGAAGTATGAGTGGCTTCTTAATGGACCACTGCTTACTCAGTGGTCTCACAAACACAGTCGGTTGGTCACATTTTACAATTCAAGGATTTTCCATGTGATATCCAGAAATGTTTTGCCTAAAGCAGCTCAACATTTAGTGACATCAACAAATGACAACAATTTAATATGATACCTTCTGTATTAGCAGGAAATGTAAATACCATGGAGGGCAGAGGGGAGGGCGAAGTGAAGTGTACTGCATAGTCTGGCATCTGGGCAGACTTTAAGGAAGACACAAGCCATAGCTTATGATTTGGTTAAGGGATGAGATTTTTTTTTTTTTTTTAAGATTTTATTTATTTATTTGAGAGACAGCGAGCAAGAGCAGGGGTGGGGAGGTGGGGAGCAGAGGGAGAGGGAGAAATAGGCTCCCTGCTGAGCAGGGAACCTGATGCAGGGCTCATTCCCAGGACCTTAGGATCATAACCTGAGCCAAAGGCAGACACTTAACCAACTGAGCTACCCAGCCATCCTGGGACTGGAGACTTTTTAGGAAGGATTTGCTCTAGGTCAAAAATAAAAATACTTTTATCTTAAGGGGCCCCTTTCTCTTCCTCTGGTGACGCTCTCCTTGGTTGTCATCTTCTCTTTCCAAGCTGCCCTCCCTTTGAGCATACATCCTGACCTCTCAATCTCCTCCTAGATGACCCTGTCCAGGCCTTGCTAGCATTTCTTTTCCTCTTCTCAGGAAAATAATGAGCAGTCCTGGGTCACTTCCCTCACTCAGTGGACTCGAGAACTGGCCATGGGCTATAAAACGCATCTCATAAACCAATTTGCATTTTTATGTTAGTAGGTTAATTAGGATTTAATAAGCTGCCATCACAGGAGTAGGTCCATTTTTAACCGGGTCTCCCAAAGATTTAATAACCTCAATTTGACCTTAACTTATTCAATTTCTTCCTGCCTCAGTCTCTCCCCCTGTAAAATGGGGATAAAACTACTACTTATCTCATGTAGATTTTGGGGGAGGAATTAAATAAGGTAATATATGTGAAGTGCTTAGAACTTTGCCTGGGATATAGCAAGCACTATGTGAGTGTTTGGCACGAGAAAAGAAATCATACATGGTAGAGTGTAGGGTAGAAATAGCTGAAGGCCAAGAACAAAGCGCCACAAGTAGTCTTCCCTTGACGATAGAGACCTGCAATATATAGTGGCCCACAAGAAGGCCACTATAGTCCTGAGCCTGACCCATTCAAGACTTCTTTTTCTTTTACTTTATTTTTTAAAGATTTATTTATTTTAGACACACACACACACACACACACAGACTGGGGGGGGCAGAGAGAATCTCAAGCAGACTCTGAGCTGAGCGCAGAGCCCCACTAGGGGCTCCACCCCACGACCTGAGATCACAACCCTGAGATGACAACATGAGCCAAAACCAAGAGTCAGACGCTCAACCGACTTTGCCACCTGGGTGCCCCAACACTTCTTTTTAAAATCCACTAGCCAGGGGGCGCCTGGTTAGTTCAGTCAGTAGAGCAATGTGACTCTTGATCTCAGGGTCATGAGTTCAAGCCCCACATTGGGTGTAGAGCTTTCTTTAAAAAAAGAAAAGAAAAAAAAAAAAAATCCCCTAGTCAGTGTTTAGGTATGAAATGTTGGCGCCATCTCCTGGTCGTCATGGGGAAATGAGAACTAAAAGCTTGGTAGCAACTCCAGGGGACTCCAGCCAGAGCCAAACCACAGGGGATCCTTGGAGCCTGAGCAGAGAAATGTGGGAAAGGCATCCACCTGCGGTCTCCGGTGACAAAGAGCTCTATGTCAGCTTTGGGTTGCATGTATCCACCTTCCTCGAGGCAAGAATCAAATAACCAGGATTACGTATAAGGACAGGAAAATGTACAACTGCCTGTGAGGAGAAGCCATTTTATTTTCTTAACTCCTGGCCTTCAGCAGGGAGAGATCAGGGCAGACGGCTGAGCCGGATATTGCCAACAGGCCTGTGAAGCACCAGGTCCCATAAGCAGAGCAGTCGGTTAGAAACTTCCCTTTGCTTTTTTTTTTTTTTTTTTAAAGATTTTATTTATTTATTTGAGAGAGAGAATGAGATAGGGAGAGCATGAGAGGCGGAGGGTCAGAGGGAGAAGCAGACTCCCCGCCGAGCAGGGAGCCCGATGCGGGACTCGATCCCGGGACTCCAGGATCATGACCTGAGCCGAAGGCAGTCGCTTAACCAACTGAGCCACCCAGGCGCCCTTCCCTTTGCTTTTGAAGCCCACGGAGAAGCAGCCTGACCCTCTGTGTTCCCAGGTTTCTTTACAGACAGAGACGGCGTGCCTATTTGTGCCAGTCACCGTGGGAGGCATTTTCATGCTAAGACTCTGCAGTTTTGTGCAGTCATACGAACCCTTTAAGAGGCGGGAAAGAGACAGCTCAGAGAGCTCAGGAAATTTGTCCAAGGCCACCCTGTTGTTGGGAGACTACATTGGTATGCTAGGGCTGCCATAGAAAATGCCAGACTGGGTGACTTCAACAACAAAAACGTATTTTCTCACAGTTCTAAGACTGGGAGTCCAAGATCGAGATGTTGGCAGGTTTGGGTTCTTCTGAGGTTTCTCTCCTTGACTGGTAGATGGCCGCCTTCTTGCTGTGTCTTCATGTCACCTTTTCTCTGAGCACACACACCCCTGGGGTCTCTTTGTATGTCCAAATTTCCTCCTTTTTAAGGACACCAGTCAGACTGGATTAGGGCGCACCCTAATGGCCTCATTTTAACTTAATCACCTCTTTAAAGACCCAATCTCCAACGGTCACATCCTGAGATAATTGGGGCCTAGGGCTTCAATCTACGAATTTCCAGGGAACATAATTCAGCCCATACCAGGGACCAGATCAGGCTTCAGTCTCAGGCTTCTGACTTCAGTCTGTGTCCCCTTCTATGGCTCCATGGCTGCTCTGTGCTTGAGCTTAGGCAAATCTTGCTTTCGTTCGATTTCAGTGGCAGTGCAAGGTTTCTAAGAATCTAGGGAAATCTACCATAGAAATTCAGTCAGAATGGCTCTATTTCATGCCTTCCTTTCAGGGTGATGAACCAAAGCAAACAAGATCTCAGGTCCAAAGTTTCACCTAAGAGTTAGGTTAACTTCCTGCTGAAAAAAAAAATCACCTCTACAATTGTGGGAAAATACACCTATCTGATCTTTTTCCTCTTGGTTAAACTGGTAACCAGTGGTCAGGAACCAGTCTGAGAGCACCCCTGTACCTCAGTTAGGACAGAGCTCTTGGGTGTTAGAAATGCTTCTCTCCTACGCTTGTTCAATTGCCCAGAGGAAATGACGGCCACTCGTCCTGCTGGCGTTTGGGAACAAACTCTTGACTTTGTTTCTCCCTGCAGTGGATGTGGAGGCCTAGGAATGCATGCTGCCTCCCTGTAATATTCTTGAGACCAGCAGAGTGGAGAGGCCCAAGTATCCTTCCAGCCTTGAGACATCCGCTTGCCACCAGCGAGGGCTCCGGCATGCCAGGATCCCTTGGCTTTGGGCACATGCCGCCATCATTATCACTAAGTGAAAGCTTTGTGCTTCCTTTGCAGCCAGATTAAAGTTCTAGGAATTTACGGGTATGAAAAGCATTGCGACTTTGGGGGTTCACAGCTGTGTCCAGGAAGATCTGACCAGACTCAGGGACTAGTAAGACAACTACAGGCCAGTGGAGCAGAAAGGAGCAGAGCGATGAAATATGCTATATTCAAGTCAGTGGTGAATATGGAAAAGGGCAACAGCACAACAGTCAGAAGTCCAGAGTTAGAGCATATTATGACTCTCACCAGCTATGTGGGTCTGGGTCACTTAGCCTTACTGAGTCCCAGCTGAAATGGGGGCAATAATGCTCTCTAGACCTGGAGGCTGGCTTGATTTACGAATCAAATGAAATCATCCGCAAGAGGGTAATTTATATTCTAAATACAGTATACAGATATAACTTATCCTTATTCTTAAATACTTTCTCTCCCTTATTAGTACAACTCTCTGCACAGACTTTATTATGTTATTTTCACACTGCTTTACAGAAATTTACATGTTTATTTTTCCTGATTGACTTAAGTTCCATGAGGACACAGACTATATTGTTTCCCTTGTATCCTTAGACCCAGCTCCTCCTAAGTACTCAATCTTTTTTGTTGAATGAATGCGTGAATGAATAAGTGAATATTAATCTACAAGTTTGCCAAACGCATGAGGAAAATGGTGTGTTACATGAACATAAAAAACAAGGAAGAGTTTGTCATTCTGGATCTTTCCGAGCTACAGCACTGCTTTATGACATTCTCTTTTCCAAGTTCAGCACGAGTAATTCAGTCAGAACTGAGTCAAGCCCCACAGTAAGGGTTTCTCGTTTTGTTTATGGACAAGATAAGCAGGAGTTTTCACCAGGAAATAAAAGTTCGGGTGCTTCTTGCTATCTGAACTCTTGCCAGATGAACTCCTGTTATCTGGAGTGATGCTATCCAAACTCAGAACCAGATAGGCAGAGACACATTTTTGGAAGAATCTTTCACTACCTAAATACTGATGCTTACCACCTGGAACTCAGGAACCGAAGCGAGTCCTGTAAATAGCCCTTGTTATCCAAACATATTCGCTTCCTCAGCTTGGATTGGGAGGATGCCCTATTCTGCAAGTGTATTGATAACATTCCCTTTACCCACATCAACACGCACGCACATGTATATGTACAGATACGCAAGTCATGCTTTTTCTTGATGACACCTATCATTTGTGGTGTCCTTGATAAAGAATATCATCTAATATAAAATATCTGGAGCTTCTCCTGCCTAATGGTGCGGTCAGAATCCATTCTGCTCTGAGGAAGTATGTGAAACTATGGTGCGGCAGGTACCATCCGAAGCTGCTTCTCAGGACTCATTGTCGCTATGGAAGGGACACCTTTGCAGGTCACCTCTGAATCCCTAGCACCTGGCACAGCTGTTCTCATTTAATGCTTTTTAAATGAGTGAGTACTTGGGCCCGCTGAAAGGCGGGGCAAGTATGGGATGTGATCACACACCAGAAGTGAACACACTGCCATTGGCTTAGAGTGCTTTGCCTGAGCATCAAAGTTCAGAGAATACTTACGGTCTACTAGATATTTTAACAAAGTATTTAGAGGCCCTTTGGCCACGTTTAATGCAAACCGCCTCAAATGCACAGCTTTTTCAAATGTAAGGTTTTTTGGTGTTTGTTTTGTTGTTATCCTAAAATCTTCAAACTCTATGATTTTACTGCTGTTTATTCAGAAGAGAGTCAAGATACGTTTCCTTTAAAAAAACCAACCAACCAACCAACCAACCAACCATAAACCTTACTTGTGGGGTAGAAGCAAATTCTTACCTATGAACCAGGGTATTCTTAAGGCCACCAACCAGGCCTCGGGCGATGGTTTTCACTCTGGGGGTGAGAATCGCTTGAGAGACGTGGAAGGAGCCACGCGGGGCCCGCTCACTCAGAGTGGTCTCCAAGAAGAGGACGAGTTTGCTCACACTTGTGGTGTTCGCCCAGGGCGCTGGGATCTTCTTTCCGGGCCACAGGAAGGGGTATTGCTTGTAGAAGGGACAGTGATAGAAAATAAGAACCTGAGACATTCAAAACAGAAAAAGGAGAACAATTGATGAATTAGCTGAATGTTAATTCCTTGGCTTTGCCCTGATTGCTAGGATTAAAGGCAAACACGTATAAGCATGTAGAGATTCAAGAATTTTATGTATATGTATATTTAGAGAAATCAATAAGCAAAGATTTAAGCACTTGTGTATGTCTGAACATGAAAATTCTTTATTTTTATTGCGAACACCTCTGGAAGTATGGTAAAATCCTGAACCCCTTCTCAGACTGCATTTTATTTTATTTATTTTTTTTAAGATTTTATTTATTTATTTGACAGAGAGAGACACAGCGAGAGAGGGAACACAAGCAGGGGGAGTGGGAGAGGGAGAAGCAGGCTCCCTGCAGAGCAGGGAGCCCGATGTGGGACTCGATCTCAGGACCCTGGGATCATGACCTGAGCCGAAGGCAGTCGCTCAACCGACTGAGCCACCCAGGCGCCCTCAGACTGCATTTTAAATGAATGTATAAAATAAAATAGACAGGATTACAAAGGAAATCAATGAGACCAAAATATAGCTATCAATATATTATTAAATTTGTAATAAATTAGTGTACATGCTTCATAATAAATACATTAAATAAAAGTACTTTGTTGTAAGTCTAATAAATTCCATCATTTTGAGTTAATGATGAGTATAAATGGTATTTCAAATAACTGGAATGTGATACGGAAATACCTGTGATTTCTATGGTGACAAAGTCACAGGTAGGGCCGATACTGTGGGTATATGAATTTTCAGTTACAGGTGACAGGGAAAAATATGTAGATTTTTCCCATCCAAATTCACAGACTGCTTCAATCCTACCCATGCCCCTCCCCCTGGGGCTCTGAGCCCCGGATGGAGAGCCCTGTGGCTCGCACCGTCTACAAGGTATGACTGCCATGCTCGGGAGACTGGCGCTCCTGGGGTTGAGACCAACACCTTGCACTAATCTGGGAGTACCCTGAGTTTCAATCACGCGAGCCAAGCCACTGAACGAATAACCCTTCCTAGGAGGGGGTGGGAGGGCGCTACTCCAGGCAGGGCAGACTTCCAGAAGGCGATGGGTCTCCAGTGGGACCTCTGGGGGCTGGTGGTGATTTTGAAAATAATTAGCAAGCCATAGCCACAGCATTAATTAGTTTCTGACAGGCAGCCGAGGGACGGGGAGTTGCTATTTTGATCGTCCCAATTCAGGGCTCTGCTGCTTAGGTTTCTAGAAGTAGTATATTTTCCCTGCTGCCAAGCACCAGTAATCTCTTCCTGAAGGAATGTCCCGCGTGTTTACACTGCCTGGACTGCAATCCTCAGATAGCTGGCCCGAGAGCATAATGCCCCGGGCACCCGAGAAGCAGGGCTCTGAATGCGTGTCTGGTCTCCAGTGTGTTGCGCTCGTGACTAAGGTGCATGACTAACGCGCCGGAGCTCGGGCGCGTCAGGCTGGATGCACCCAACAGGTGAATAGTTCCTTGTTTTTAGTGGTGTTGAGTAACGTCTCACTGACTGCTGAGGATGCCCGTGGTAAACACGTGTGTTAATGAGGTTAATCACAGGCTCAGAGTAAGCAGATTGTCGGGGCGATTGGGAGGGTTCCCTGCCAGCGCGGTAATTGGCTAGCTGGGAGGCTGGGGTCTCCTGCCTCCGAAAGGGAGGCACGCTGTCTTGTGGAACGGACGGTGGCAGAGGCGGGAGGCTGTGTGATCCTTCCCTGTCGGGGCTGGCTTTCAGAGCTGCCGGGCGCCCTGGGCAGTGGCAGTGCTGTTCTTTACTCTGCCTTAGAAAAGGTGCAAATAGGACGCGTTGTACAAAAGGGGCTCTAGGCCTTTCCTCAAGCGCCTGCGCAGTCTGACCATAAGGGTTGGAAGGAGAATTTCTGGTTACACGAGGATGTTGGCCCAGCAAACCAACTGTTATTCCACGGGATTCTAGGGGCAGTAACTCTTGCCCTAGGGCCTGTGTTTTGCATCTGCCTCCCTACCTCGCTCTGCTATATTTTTCTCTGAAATACTCTCCCCTCCAGCTCAGCAATTTATGTTCAGTTTCTCTCTGGAGACTCAGATTTGAAATCTACTTTCTTTTGAAAATTATTCCTCGATTGACCTCCTCTTATTCTGATGGGTCCTCTTATTCTCCAGGAGTCTGGAGACTCCTGGACTATAGATTTGTGCTACGTGCTATTTTTCAATTGATGGCTTACAAACCCCTTTCTCCATACAGTACATTTGAGGCAGTTTTATCTTGCAGTTGTGTATGGGTTGTTTTGTATTTTACAGGTGTTACGGACTCCCACCTTCCCATTAAGATTTGAAATACTGCCAAACCGTAGATTAAATCTTCTAATTCACTGTACGTCAAAACCCATAACTGCGATGTACACCTATCAGTGAGCTGTGATGTAATTGTTGAGTAAATGAAATTTGACTGAATGGTAGTACACTTCTTGCTATGAAATTGTAGTGATAAAATACTCAGGGGGTTCCATGCAAGGCAGCTCATTACATAATAAATATTTAAAGTATAACCACTAGGAGGGCCCTGCCCCCCGCAGGAGATAGATCCCTGATGACTGTGAGGTCTCTGTTTAGCTTTTAAGAAGAGACAGGGCAGGGAAAACTTGGGGAAAGCAAGAAGAGCAAATGGATGACACTCCCCTTTTTCTGACAGGTCATCACAGTGTCTTTCCTTCATAATTTTCAGAGTAGTTGTACTTGGAAGACACAGATTAGTCCATACTTAAAAACAAGGATAGCTCATCACTCTGCTGCTAGAAATTCACTGTCCCCCTCATCATTATTCCTGAAGACACCTGTTACTCCTGCAGACTTCGGAACAATTTGGTATGCACTATGGCAGTCCATTCAGGACATGATCTGTGCGCAAAATTATAAAACTGTATTTATAACAGATATCTGATTGTCAAACTTAGCTGTACTGAGATTTAACCTTACCTGAATCGCACATTCAAAAGCCCTCTTACAGATCTCCAGCCCTTTATTCTGTTCTGTGAAACCTCTGAGACCCTCTGATAATAACGGCTCACGAATAAGGAGAAGGTGTTTTTATTAGCATAATCTATGCTCCTAGTTGTGAAAACCACCACGATGAGGGGTCAGCCCTGGGATAGCATCAGAAGCTGTGGGAGCTCTATGGAGCCAAACAGCGTATGACTCAATCTTGGCTCTTGCCACTCACTAGGAATGTTCTCTCGGGTAAGTCGCTTAGTCTCTCCATGCCTCAGTTTACTCATCGGTAAAATGAGGATAATAACAAAACACCTATCTCATCGTGTTGTGGAGAGGATTAAATGCGCGAATCCAGGTACCTAACACAGTGTAAAGGCTCAGTAAAGGTTAGCTGTTAAGGTGCCCTTGGTATTACTATTATCTCATATTGTAAGAGAGACACCACTGAGAAAAAAAAATCTCCAAATTAGACCTGTGAGTCTGAAAAGATATCAACCCAGGTTAGGGGCAGAGGTGTGATAAATATTTGGCAAAACATCATTTACAAAGTTTTAGTGAGGAAAAGCGGCTTAAATTTTAACAGATACTGACAGCTAACTCGTTAGCCTCTGTGGTGTCAAAGGCATTAGCCCTTTCAGAGGTGTGCGAAACCACCTGGGGTTTCCAGTTACTCCGGCCAAACCTGGGAGCCATCCCTGGAGCCTGTTTCTTTTGTGCCCTGAATCCCATCCATTGGAAAACCCCGTTGGCTCTAAGTTCTGATAGATCCCAAATCTGACCACTTTTCCCACTAGTGCTCCTCACTGGTTCCCCTCCTTTCCCTGCCCTCCTCCCCCTGCTTTCTTCCTAGCAGCCAAGGAGATCCTATTACAGTGTAATTCAGGACACAGCACCCGGTACTCAGAACCCTCCCAGAACCTTCCTCCCTCAGAGTGAAAGCCTGAGTTCCCACCGCATCACCCATGACCTCTGACCTCCTCCCACCGCTCTGCTTTCCAGCCCCATGGCCCCTGCTTCCTCTCAAACAGAACCAGGCACTGGCGGGTTCCTCTGCTGGGAAAGCTCTTCCCCTAACAGCCACACGATTAACTCCATTAACTCCTTCGAACGTCTACCCTCATCAACCTATTTAAAACTGAGACCAACCCTCCAACCCACAGAATGCTGGTTCTTCCTAACCACGCTTACCTTTCTGTTTTCATCGCTCATATCACTTTCTAGCATTTTATGTAATGTATTTATTATGGCAATTATCTATGATCTATTTCTTAGACCTGAATGAAAGCTCCATGAAGGCAAGGATCTTTGTTTTATTTACTAATTTATCCCAAGTGCTTGGACTGGTGCTTGGCACACACTTGGTGTTCAATGAATATTTGCAAGTGAATAATCTTTAATTAATTTTTAATTGAAAGCTCTTCCCCAAGTTCAAAAATAGCTGCCTCTTTAAGATGCTTTGGTTAATGTACCTTTGAGTAAGTGAGCAACTATGAATGAAAAAAGGGACTTGCTTTCTTTCTTCTTTTAAAGCGAGTCTAAATTGGACGCTGACCTTTCCTGAAGCTCCCCTCTCCCACAGTCTTTCATCCTGTGGGAGCAGAGCAGCATGTATCTGATGCCCACATTCCTTTTCTTGAGTATGTCCCTCAAAGCCTTGGTTTGGGGGCTCTTCTAAGCTTAGGGGACCTGGGAATGCTCTGCGGCCTGGATCCTCCTTCAATCTCTCAGGCCGGGCCCCCAAATCTGTTAAGATTTAAAATGTTAACACCTCTGAGATGAATCACTTACATGCTTTTGTCAGCCCCTGCAGGGATTATCTGACATTGAGCTCAAGGCAGGATGGGCCCACCTATCCCTGAGGGGAAGTAGGAGCCTGAGAAAGGATTCTATGGGAGATAAGAAAAAAAATGGCAATCACCAGCTGGTCCAATTTCACAAAGTTGCCTTGGGCTGGTTCTGGCCAGGCCACTCAAAGTCAATTCAGATGCTTCCAACAGGCTGCCCAACCAATTGTAACTATTTGGCAGGTGTTAATCCCAGTTCACCGGTGCCCAGGAACTGGTGTGCATATCCTAGAGTATGAAGCTATCCAAGAGCCCAGGACTCCGGGTGTGTCTGTTTAACACTCCAAATAATCTTTGCCTTCTAGCCTAGGAGCCCTGTGGTGAGCTGCCGTCCAGCGGCTGAGACAGAAAAGGTGGCAGAGTTCCGTTGTTGCCCTTGCCCTTGCCCTTGTAAGCGGGTCTGTCTCCTCTCACCTGGCACTTCTTCTCCCACAGGGCTCGCAGCGTCATGCTCTCCACACGGCAGGCGGAGCACAGCTTGTTTCCAAAGGCCTCCTGGATCCGGAGAACCAGGCGTTTGTGGTGGGCCTCATCCATGGCGTAGAAGTGGTTGAAATCCAGGAAGACAATCTCTTGGGGGTGTTGGGTGAGAAATGAGTCAATCTCCATCAGCCCGTCCCAGACCTTGATGCCAAAAAGTCCGTGAATGAAGTAGATCTCCTGGTCGGCATCCCCGGGTTTGGAAGACACGCGCAGGTCGAAGTAGCGGATGCCGGCTTCCAGTTGCTCCCTGAACGTCAGGTTCTGCGTCACAGACCACTTCTTCATGAGCTTCTTCACCAAGGAGATCCTGGCCAGGCGTTTGATGGCTGCGGTTTGGTCGGGCCCCACTGGGGACTTCTCATCTACCCAGTAGCTGAACGAATCATGGGAGCCTGTGCGAAGCAACAAATGGGAAAGCAGGTGAGACCGGCGCTGGGAAAGATAAACCCGCCGATCAGGAAGCAGCAAACAATTAGCAAATACACACACAAAAATGTCAGCGAATTCTTGCAAAAGTTTTCAAGCTTGCTAAACTAGAAAGAAGTGCAAATAAAAGTAATGTGGTCTTATTAGCAGCTCGGTAAGCCTGGAATACAGCTCTAATTCTCACATATGACTAGTGTAAGGTGAATTAATAAATACCCTTTTGGAAAGCTCCTTAGAAACGGGTTTGGAAAGAGGAGCTTTAAAATATTCATACCACTTGATCTAGTGATTTCATTTCACGGAAGGCTCTTCTGAGGAAATACATTAATGGTGGGAAAACGAAGATGTTTGCTAAAGAATATTCCTAAGAAGACAACCTGGAGGTTGCCTAAGTGTCTCTTACGGAAGAACACTCGATGCCACCATATCCGCTTTATTCGTGCAGTCGAATTCTCAGACAGGCATTTACATTCTAGGAAAGGCAGAATTAAAAAAAAAAACAACTGCTATTTTGTATACTATTTTTTATGCTATCATACATACACTATTTTACTATCATGAAAACCTGAGTCAGTAGGAATGACTTCTTGACAAATCAGGTCATCATTTTTAAAAGCTCAACACAGCTTACACAGATGGCCTTCTTTCTGGACACATATCTTAATAAGCCAAATCTGCTCTTAAATGGGCAAATGTACGTTCCTTTCCTCCGCCTGAAAGAAAAGAGGGTAGTTATCCACCCAGACACTGAGATGATCTTATTGTTATAAAGTCCAAGAGACCACAAGAGACACAGTTCTAACTACGGTGAGAAAAACACTTCAGTAGTTACTCAAGGTGAAAATGATCTTTCACAAATATCTTTCACTGGTCATGGGTTTCTATGTAGCGCCACCCATTATCACGCGCTTAGCTCTGGAACTGACTCTGACACTGGGGATCCCGCATAAATCGAGGAGGAAACTGCCCTTCTTCTGACTCTACCAGCTTCATTTTTAACCATTACTGCCCATTTTAGAATCAAAATTTTTAATTCATACTAGCTGGCTATTATTAATTATTCTTCTGACTCAATTTTAAAATCATATTATTTCCATGTTCTTTAAAATAAATCAGTCTGGGATGGCTTTACTATCTTATCTTCTCAGAAATAAAGCAAAAGAAGAAAAAAAGAAGGCGACCAGCGATGTTTTATTTGTTTGTAGTCTCTAGAACATGGAGGATACTCAGTAACTATTAAGAAAAAGCATATTTATTAATCCTTAGGCAAAGTCAATTCTACATGTGAGAAAATTGCTGCATATTTCAGGTAAAAAAAAATGCCATTACTAATAGAAATGTGGAGCAAATCCCCCTGGATTTTCCATATTGGTTGTCTCTGTTAATGAGACTCACAGGATACTTGCCTAATGCTCTGCTTCCTTTGGCTTGTACAGAAATGGGAAATCTTTTTACCTCCTCATTGAGAGATTTATAATGGTGAACGACCAGTTCTCTCTTCTTTTTAAATTATACTAGCAGCCCAGCTGTTCAGGGTGGGAGTGTGTGATAAAGTGCGCCCAAGGCCCACGTTAAATTTAATTCTTCCCTGGGTCTCAGGGAATAGCCATTATCCAGGCATGGAGAAGAGACAATCCCCTCTGTTATTTTCTTGTTGGTGCTAAGCCTGGTCTCATCTCCGGAGGGAGATGTGCTAACAACCTCCCAAGCGCTTCTCCATGCCCCAGGGCTGTGCGGCAATGTAACAGCGATGGGGCCCCAGGGACCATTTCTGGATACACAGGGGCAGGCGTGGTGCCCAGCCATCCCCCAGAAGAGGGAGGGTGTGCCCATTCCCTAGGAACACTCAGTCTCTGCCTCTTTGTTTCCTTCTCCGCTTCCTCTTTTCCTTTCTGATGTGCTGTGCCCAGTGCCACCACCTTGACAGGAAAGGACAGGGCAATGGAGCCGATTGTTTGCAGAATGTTTTACAGCATTGTCCTACCCAGGCCTACCTACAGCAGTCAAAGCCTACTTAACGTTACTCGTTAACCACTATCAGTATTTTTGCTTTCCTCCTTTTTTTTTTTTTTCTGGGAAGCTTTTGCCTCCTACAGAGTGAGTGAAGTAACATTCAAGCCTGAGTGCCTGAGTGCATTTAACTTTCTTTTTCAAAACATGGGATAAAAATGCCCTCCCTTCTCCTGCACAAAGAATAATTACAAATTATGCAACCTGCTAACAGTACATATACAAAGAAAATCCTAATATTTTCCAGCCCAGTCATTAGCAAAACTTCTTCTTCTCCCTAGAGTCGATGGAAGTTATTTTACTTTTTAAGACTGTCGATAGTGAGAGCTACCCCTCCCCTCTGCCCTGGGATGCATGCATTACAGTCATGCATTCCACCAGAGGAGGAGGGAAAACCTCTTAATTGGCTCTTGCCTTATTTCTGTGAGAATTTCTGCGTGGGAGTTAGGGAGGGCAGCTCCATGAGCTGCTCCCGCCGGTGAGTTTTATGATCAGGTTTGAAGAAGTTTGGGACCTCATCCTGCTGTGATTTCTGCCACGGAAATATTTTTGCTGCTTACTTATTTTTGCTTTACCACCTGGCAGTACCTATGTGTCTTCACTCACCCCTCTCTGTGGCTCCTTTATCTCTAAAGTAGATTTAACAGGTGCCCTTTAACTTAAGAACCAAACAAAACACTTTCCCTCACATGTCTTAGCCCTTCCAGCCACTGTATCTTCACTTTCTTCCTCACCCTCAAACTCTTCAAAGGTGGCGCAGCCCTGCTTTGTCTCTTATGCTCCATCCCTTCCTTCCCACCCAAGGCCGCCTCCTAACCTATGGCTCCTCTAGATCCTTATAACCTTTCAACTGACAACTCCTAATGGCTTAATTTTTCTTAGTTTCTCTGAGGGTTTGCTAAGTCAGCTTTTTTTCTGGAACCTTCCATCCCCTTGTGTTCTGTGATGCATACTTTTAGACATTCCTATCCTTCTGTTAACCTCTCCCCCTGTCTCCTTTGCTGGCTCCTCTTCTTCCTTGCCCCCAAATTTAAATATTTCCCAAGGATCTGTTCTCTATTTGCTTCCTTTTCCCCCTTCCAGAGATTTCATCCGCTCCCCAGGTTTACCATAGCACCTTCGTGTGGACGACACCAAAACCTTCACTTCAAGCTCAGACTCCTCTAAGTTCCAGATTTGTTTCCAACTTCCTGCTGAGGTCTCCCACCTTGATGACCTGCTCACACAGCAGATTACAGATTTTCAGAGTCCACCTACTCATGCTGTCCCTCTTACCCCACAAAGTGACTCTTCTGAATTTCTGCCAATAGTGCAGCGACTTGAACTTGAAACCTTGGATTCTACTTACATTCTGTCCCCCTTCCCCCCCACCCATACTCTTCATCCACCCAGTTACCAAAACTTTGCATTTGACTTTTGCAACATATATCAAACCTGTCTCTTCCTCTAACCTTCAGCTGACACCCCCCTTGTTCATATGTTCATTATTTGTCATATAATCAGGACCAAAAGGACCCTAATGTAATCCCTTTCACTCCAGCTTCTCTCCAATTTGTTCATATTCAAAAGCTAATCATTTCAAGATACAGTGCTAATTATGTCATTTTTTTCATCCTTCCTCCCTCCCAAATCAGGTTCCAATGCTGAGCACTGTTGTTCAGAACTCTTCAATATGGCCCCAGTGTGTTATTTTAGACTCATCTCTCACCAGGTCTCCACACAAAGCCTGGCATCTGTTGGTGTGCAGTACACACTGGTAGGCAGGCCTCCTCCTGGATTTTGTTCACTTCTTCAGCTGAACTTAACTTTCCATAAAATATTCTCTCACCCTAACCCTGTCTACAACTTCTCCCCAGCATTTACAACCCATATTGGGCAAGTTGCTTATCCTTCGTCTATTTCCTCATCTGTGAAATGGGCCTAATAGTGCCTCTTGTCACAAAAATAGTGTTCAAGGTGCTTAGAACAATGCTGACATGTAGGAAGTGCTGAACTATTGTTATTGTTATTATTAGCCATTCTCTGTGAGTTGGAAACTAGAAGGAGGAGGGGTCATTAATTGGGACTCCTGACCTTAAATATTTAGGGTCTGGAAGATTTTCTTTTCTTCACTTCAAGTACTGTCCCTCTTCATCTACTGGTTGACAGGGAGATGGCAGCTTAGCCTTTACTTTGTTGACAGTAGCTGCCACTCACTCTCTTGGCCACAGCCTAAGCTTTGTCATCACCCACTTGCAAAATCTTAAAATTCAATATCCTGGTCACAACTTACTTTTCTTCTGCCTCATTGTAACTTGACTTCTATTTTCCCCCAGCCTGAGAGCCTAGCGTTGGCTCTACTTCTCCTTCAGCTATAACCAAGGTTGTTAATTGCCACTTCCATCTGTGGAATTATTAATTAGAACTACTTGAAAGCTGTTAGGATCACGGTGGAGGAACATTTTCTGTCTATACACGCAGATCATGTGCACAGTCCAAAATGGACATGGAAATATTAACATGATATTTTCTAACATACTTTTTGACTATCAACAAATGTTTTTCTTGTTCTCTCCAATATTTCTCATTTATAGAGTGGACTCAATAAGGTCTTAGGAACTAATAGACATCAAATATTAGATGACTGTTTTTGGACTCTGGGAAGGGAATTTTATTGTCATCTTAAGAACAGTCCATACAGAGCAGGAAGTACGGCCACACAAACTCTTCTTTCATGTTCTACACTCAGTGGATTGCTAGCATCCCTAATTTTAGCCCTACAAGGGTGAGGGCTTTTCCTCCAATTTTTGGAAGCTTATTTTTCTGCAATCCTTCCATTTTCATAATTACTACTCTTTCTCTTCCTCTTCCTTATATAGTCAACAGGCATTGCAAATGTTTCCTTTTCCTCTTTTTAGGTGTACAAACCCCTCGATAATATGTGAGAAAGTACTTTGTAATCTGAAGCAGTGATTCTTGATCTTGAGTGCACATCAGAATCCTCTCGGGGAGTTTTTAAAACAACCAGTGCCCAAGACGCCACCCAGACCTACAAGAGTCAGATTCTCTCTGGGGTGGGAGTTGAGACTGGAAGACTTGAAAAGCTCCCGGGTGATTCTCTTGAGCACCCAGGCTTGACACCTGCTGCCTAAATAGAAGATCATCCTTTCCCAACAAGCTCTCTGACTTCTGGCATCACCTACTCTGACGGATCTTCTAGTACGTTCAAATCTTCAAATAATAATCTGGTGGACTGCCTTTCCCATATCTTCACCATTCCTTTCATTCCAGGAATTCATGCTTCCTGCCTTTTGACCAACTGAATAACCACTGCTTGTTTGTGAAGAAGAAAAATATTGGGAGAACTTCCTTTCTTTATCATGCTTTCTAGTAAGTGATTAAATGAGGTTATTTAAGGTTAATAAGGGCCCTTGAGATATGGGCCGTGTTACAGAGGTCAGAATAAAGTCATTGTGGTAGCAAAATTATGAGGAAAGAGATTTGAACGGGAAGAGTCAGCAAGATGTGTGCTCAATGTTTTTCCTCCTACATAGCATTAGATTCCAAGATTATCGAAGAGAGCAGGTACAAGAAAATGAGCTGGCCTTCTGAGGACCAGGGACAACCAGTTTGCTCTTTATCTGGAACAGCAGTTGCTACTTGATTCTTTCTGAGGTTTATTTTTATGGGAACTAGGAGATCTCAAGTGAGCACACAGCAGTTTTTAGTTACAGTATTTTCATTACCTAGTTCTTACCATTTGGAGGAGCCATTTTTTCCTGAACTCACTTAATTAAAAAGAATTTTAAAGCAAGCTTCTTGGGAACGTGGTCTCTAAATAAAACAGGAACTTCAAAACCCACACCCTGAAATGAACATTTCATTAAAACACAGTGGCATTTCAGATTACATGGTGACACACCTTCAGCCACGGAGGGAAGACAGGAGTTACGTGAATCATAGGAGAAAGAGAAACTCCTTATCACATCTCTGGGTGGCATTGGGCAAGTGGGGATGGTGACCCCACGTCAAAAACTTCTGACCTCACATGTTTAAGAAAATCTCTTTTCTCCACCCCCGCCCCCTCCTTAGATACTACTCTGCCTTTGGTGAGCCCTTCTGACTTTGAAGCCCGCTAGCCCCCTCCAATCTGGTTCACTGAAGTCCCCACTCCCACGCCGTGTTCACTCAAACACAGTTCAGTGCCTCCTGTGCCCCTAGCCTATGCATTCTCAGGGCGGTGACACTGCCCCCAGGGGGACAGAAATCCGTTCTTGGGGGATGAAAAAATTCCTTCTCTTTATGTATAAAGCACAGATATATATATACAGTACTTAAACAGATATACAGTATATCTGTGGTATTACAATATCATTGTGTGTGGAGGGAGGGAAAGAGGTGGACAGGATAGAAATGGCTAAAAAGACTCCTTAGTGGGACGCCTGGGTGGCTCAGTCGGTTAAGCGTCTGCCTTCAGCTCAGGTCATGATCCCAGGGTCCTGGGATCGAGTCCCGCATCGGGCTCCCTGCTCTGCGGGGAGCCTGCTTCTCCCTCTGCCTCTGCCTCTCTCTCTCTCTCATGAATAAATAAATAAAATCTTAAAAAATAAATAAATAAATAAATAAATAAAAATAAAAAGACTCCTTAGTGATAAAAAACAAAATGCTGAGAAATATCACTCTAGACTGAACTCCCCAGTAGCAAATGGACATCTGACTTGTCTGGGCTGGACCTCTGGCCCTGCACCTCTTTTTTGTTTGTTTCAAGTTTTTATTTAAATTTTAGTTAATATATTGTGTAATATTAATTTCAGGTGTACAATATAGTGATTCAATGCTTACATGTAACACCCAGTGCTAATCACAAGGCCCTCCTAATCTCCATCACCCAGTTAACCCATCCCCCCACCTACCTGCACCTCTTTTTATCCTTAATCAGCATGTCTCTCAATGCCTCCAGCAACTGCTTCTCACCGGACACCCATTCGTAAGTTGCCCCAGTACTGGAAGGTTCTCTTCCCTGCTGCCAGAACACCAATGAGTTGGGAACCAACTCAATTCCCTCTTTTCCAGTTATCTTTTAAGGATTTTATTTATTTATTTGAGAGGGAGAGAGAGAGAGAGAAAGTGAGCACAAGAGTGCAAGAGCAGGGGGAGGCAGAAGCAGACTCCCCACTGAGCAGGGAGCCTGACAAGAGTCTCAATCCCAGGACTACTGGGATCGTGACCTGAGCCAAAGGCAGAGGCCTAACCGACTGACGCACCCAGGCTCCCCTCCAGTTATCTTTTAAATATTCCCACTAGGTATCTCCAGGGCCAACAAGTCATTTGTCTGCCTCCTCTGCTGCAAAGGACCGGACTTGACGTTTATCAGATGCCAATTTAGCGAGAAGAATGTTGAGTCCTGAGACCTAACTTAATGAATCACTAGAGCACTGAATGAGCTAAATGGAGAGTTCCCACAGTGGATGAGAGCACGGGCTCTGGTGCCAGGCTGCCTAAGTTCATGATCCTGGCTCTACTGCTTACTAGCTATGTGACTGACATGATGTGCCTCAGTTTCCTCCTTTGTAAAATGGGGATAACAACAATACCAACATCAATTGTTTGTGGTTAAGGTGAAATGATTAACTCCGGTAAGCACTTGGAAGAGTCCCTGGCCAACAGAAGGAGTTCAAACATATCATCACTATTATTATTTCACTATTAAGGAATTTGTATCATCTTCCATTTGGATGATATTATCTGGTTTTTAAACAATGTCGTGAAACCTCATTAAAGATTTATATTCAGCGACCTGCTGTGGCAGTTGAATGGGAAAAATGAAATTAGCAGTTCCAATGGTTTATCTTAGGTTACCAACATCAAAGCCAACATCAAAAAGAGTAAGTTCAGATCACAGTATTTACAGTTTGTGTAAACTGACACTAAACATAAAATAATGAATTATCTCTAGTCAATAACTCAAGAATGTCAATAACTCAGGAGTAAATAAATACACTAACTATGTAATTTGAAAGTAGAAGAGAGAAAGTTCCAAGGGTATTCTTGAGCTTTGTTTTTAACATCATAGAATTACACATCCTCAAGAGATTTCTATACAAAAACAGTTACAGAAAAACAAATCCAACCTCTTTCTAAAAACATGTTACCACATTTTTGGAGAGCAAAAGCCTATAGTCCATTATTTGAAATGGAAAAAACAGCCATGCTTTCCCAACCCACCAGTGTTCACAAATACCACTAAAACACTCAAACACTTATATAACCACCCAACAAAAGAATCTTTCCATAATATAAGGTATTTTAAACACCAAATACTAGAATCAACAACACTTTCAGAAGCTTTTCTGCATTTTCTTACACATTTGAAAATATTGGTGCATAGCTCCCAGGGACATGAGCACGGCTGAGTTGATGTTAGTTTGCCTCTCTCAACACGCTTTATCACCTCTTATTTTTCAGGCCTCTTGGGTTCACCTATTTTGTTCACAGGCTTTTCACTGTTTGAGAAGACATTTTCACTCACTAACATGGGAAGTTGAGAGCACTTACACATAACTTAAGCCTGCTGGGAGAGCCACTGAGCTGTGGATACAAAATATTCTCCATCTTCTCTTCTGGATGTACTGCAACTTAAAGGTGTTTGATAGACCACATGGCTGAATTCACTATGATGAGATTTTTGACTAGTGAATTTCAGGTAAAACAAATTTACAAGTTGTTATGGCAAATGTTTAGATAGCGAGCCTTCATAGTAGGGATATTACAGGAGTGTTTGGAACTAATGTCTCTCCGTTACCAAAGCATTTTGTGCATGTTTGTGGGTATATGTTGACATTAAAACTGGCCCACCTGAGATGAAATCCAGGGAAAAATTCTTATTCAGGAGGGAAAAAAATGCCATGCTTCATTTACTTGGAAAAGTGTGTTTTAATAAAAGAATTGAAAAAAGCCACCATTTCACAGGAAGTATGTTTACTAATATCAACAGAGAGCTTCAAATAGATAAAATAATTATTCTGCAAAATTTCTTATATTTATTTTTTTTAAAGATTTTATTTATTTTTTGACAGAGAGAGAGACAGTGAGAGAGGGAACACAAGCAGGGGGAGTGGGAGAGAGAGAAGCAGGCTTCCTGCGGAGCAGGGAGCCCGATGTGGGGCTCGATCCCAGGACCCTGGGACCATGACCTGAGCCGAAGGCAGACGCTTAACGACTGAGCCACCCAGGGGCCCCATCAGCAAAATTTCTTTTAAAGACAACTATTATTTTGAGCTCATTTTGTAAGGAGCCATCTAAACTCCATGTAAACTCCAGATTTTTATCAGGACTTAATCATATTATTTCTATCAACACCTAAGATAGTCTGGTTCATTGCAAGCTTGCTCTTAAAACATGTACTGAACGTGTGTGTATTGGCTAGGAGGAATAGTCAGAGTGTTCAATTAGGGCTTGCCTATTTTATCTCAGTTTGAACTTTAGGTCACATGATTTGTAGTTTGCATATTCTTTCCCTGATTATTAGAGGCCAGAGTAATGCAGGCAGCTTGCAAGAAAACAGATGCAGTCGTCTTGCCAGTTACCCACTGGAGCTGATGCTGCATAAAATGGCCTGGAATGTCAAATTTATTTTTCCAAATTAACGTAAAATACAGACACTAAAAAAATGCTCAGGGCAAGTTAAGAAGATCTCAGCTGCAATGAAGACTCTTCCCCATCTAAAAACAACAACAAAAGGATATTAAAGGTACCCAAACACAAAGGACCACAACCTTGCTTGCACTCTGTCTTCATAGAGCTAGGTCATTCATATGACCAGAAGGTTTCTAGGCAGGAGTATAGGCTCTGATAGATCCAAAAACGGTCAGTGTAAACAGCAGAAGAGAAGCAGTATCATGCTTTATAAAGAGAAAAGGTGTTAAGTGTTTACACCAATGAAAGAGACTAATTTTCTCACATCTCCTTAGAAGGAAAAGAAGAGAGAACAGATCCTAAATGCAACTGGGATCAGCAACTGGGATCAGAGGCCCAGCTGAACCATACCTCCTGATAACTGTCCGTCTGTCTGGGTTTGGGAGATGACAGCCTGGTGACTTGTTAAGCCATTTTAAAGGGTTGAATTTTTCTGAGAAAATAAGAGGATTTTGTGCCTCGATTTACCTGGAGCCCAGACAACTCTGTCTTCATAGAATTTCTATTAAAAAAAAAAATCTTCTGACAGTATTTCTTAGAAAATGAGCTAAAAATGAGGTTTAGGTCCTCAAACACATTATCTCACTCAAAGTGTTTACATTTTAGTGGACCTGCGATTTTTTAAGAAATTCAAAAATTTTTCAAATATACGAAATTGAAGGTACTCAAAAGCATTCCCACTCAAGATCATCTGATAAAAGACTTTGGGTATTTTTCTAAGGTTTGGGGAGACCACTGCTTAATTTCAGAAATGACTAAAAGCCTACACCTCGGTATGCCTATGGAACATATCGGCAAGGCCATGTTTAGGAAGAAGGGCTCTTTAGGAACTACTCACTCCCTTAGCACCGGCATCCACTCTCAGACTCAGGGTGACAAGGAATATGAGGGACACCTCTGGCCCTTCAGAGATCATTGGCTCAAGTGGACTCCAGATACCCTACTGTTCAGCTCTGACTTTCCCTGGAGGCCACTTCCGCTCCTTCTCTGGCATCTTCCTGACTCATGACAGCCAGCTCTGCCAGGACCGTGGGCTTCCAGGGATAGCCGCACGGAGGGGCGCACCGGCAGAGTAGGAGCTAAAAGGACCCGTCCACGAGGGACAGTGGATAAACCCCATATTTGGTGCCAGCTGACACAGGTTTTCACCAGTGATTTCTTACAAAATATGCGAGATGGGGAAAAAAAAAAAAAGCTCTTTTTAATGCACATAGGCCACTCTTTATCTTGAATATGAACATGTGATAAGAAAAAAGTCCTTTTTAATACACACTCTCTTCTAAGCAGAGTGAAGCCTGGTAACTGTGGTATCTTTTGTTTGCTAAGCACAGCTGAAATCTTCAGCTTTGGCATTAATGTTTTGGACACGCCTGAAGCAGTATTAAGGGGGGCTGGGGTGTGCAGGCTTGGAGGCAGAAGCTGGAGCGACCTGAAGTGCTCTGCGGAGGAAAGGGGGGGCGGTGTCGGGAGGAAGGCTGGGAATCAGAGGGGGAAAGAAAGAGGGAATCACAGGGGCTGCAGGGCTTAGGAGAGACCCAGGGCAGGAAACAAACCTCACGTGGGGTTTTCAAAGGTGTGGTACAGTCTCATTTCTGCATTTCTCTCTACATCACAAATCAGTATGGTTCAAGTGACAGTGAAGGGGTGCCACGCTATTAACCTGTCCGAAGCAAAGCGCGTCTCCATCCAGCCCGGCTCATGGGCCCCATCACAGCAGGGCTGTCCCTGCTGGACTCTGGCTCCTGGCCTTGGGTCTCACTGGTGCCTGGGCCAGAGTCTGCAGGCAGGGGCACACCAGGCTGGGGAGTGGGGTGGTGCCACATAAAGTGGGGAGAAGGTGGAGAAGTATGAGGGGAAGCTTCTCTCTGATTGAGGTGGACTTCAAAAACATCCCTTTATGGGGGCATCTGGGTGGTGCAGTTGGTTAAACGCTGGACTCGGTTTCAGCTCAGGTTGTGATCTCAGGGTTGTGATCCCAGGATCGTGAAACCGAGCCCTGAGTCCGGCCTCGCTCATAGTCTGCTTAAGTCTCCCTCTCCCTCTGCCTCTCCCCCCCATGCCGGCACGCTCTCTCACTCTCTCTCTCTAAAATAAATAACTAAATAAATCTTTTACTTTATGAAAAATCTTTTTCTTAGTATGCTGGAATTCAAACCCTACCACAGGGCTAGCAATAATAACCATCCTTAAGCAAGATCTATAGACTTTAGGGCCACTCTAAGGAGAAAAACAACGTATAAAGAAAAGCACAACACAGAAAAGGAGACAAACACCAGGAACAGCGAGTTTCACAAACGCTACTGGAGGTAACTGGAGCAACCACACCATATATTGTTCAGTTAATCCACACAAACAGGAGACTTTCAAGTGTGAGGCAGGGAATATCTTTTCATTACTTGACTGAAGATTGATGACCACAGAGTCGAGCTGCAGCCTGTCACTGCCCAGAATAGCACTGCAATTGTGTAGAGTGCAGCATTCCGCGGCCCCCGGGGCTGCACGCGGGGCAGAGCGGGCCGTTTCCCGCTGAGCGGGGGCTGCTGAGAGTGCCGGGGCGCTGCTGAGGCTCACGGGCTTCCATTCTGCTCCTCCACAGCCATAGGTGAGCTTGATGAACTTCCCATAAATAATAAATGCCTTGGCCTCATATGCCGCATTTGCCTTATTTAAAGGCAACAGATTCTCAGAAAGGATGGGCGACCCCAGGGGCGAGGCTTGCAAACTCTGAGCAGCCTTTTATCTGTTTCTCGCAGCGCAATAATCTATGCAGACTTCCCCAGTGATAATGGCATCTAGGAAAAGTATTTAGAGAAGAGTCCAACCTAATCTTTCTTCTCCTTCCCCCGCCCCCCCCCCCGCCCGGTGATGTAAGGCACAGGTGATGAGTTCCTTCACCCCACCACCTTCCCCGCTCACATGCTATTAGACTGTTCCTCTCAATTCTCCAATAAGCTAGTAGAAGATACAGACAGAATTGCCGACTCTGCATTTCCACTAATATTTAAAGGTCAAGGTTCCTTGTATTGCACATAATGATACCTTGCTCCCACGTGTATGAAAAGGATGGCTGTGAGAATTACTCGGGGGAGGAGGGAACCTTTGCTCACTGGGGGCAAAAGGACTTGATTTACTGCAATTCTGCTCAACACTTATGCTGAGATAGCTTGTTTCATCAAATAAAGAGGCAAATTAAAATCAGAAGATGAATTCACCCAGCTATCGTTTTTCACCTCTGCTCTTATTGATTTTAATATGGTTACCCTCTCAATAAATAAAGACTTCTAAAAGAACTGGATCAATGACATAAATAAGATCTGGTTTTCAACTTTTTTTTTTTTGGTCAGAATAGAGACTTTTTTTTTGATTACTGGACTCTGGGTGCCAGGGACCAGGTGTTATCTCTGAAAGAAATTCCATCTGTGGGAAAGCCATTTGGCCTATCTCCATTTAAATTTCCCCATCTGAAGGAAGAATTTATTTTGGAGGAATCATATATTCAGTACATATTTCTTTAAAAATGATCTCTCCTTTCCCTCTGTTCCCCCACCCCCCAGCTCATGGGAACCTCTTTATCCAAGAGCTAAAAGCATCCCAAAGACATTCTGTTGACCTCCCCAGTATTTGCATTCCATTCCTTCATCATGAACTCGCAGGTGATCCCTGGTGAGGGCTCATGTCTGAAAATAACAACTTCAATCTTCTGAGTGTTTATCATGTATGCAATGTCCAGCTGGGCACTTTGCATATAAGATCTCTTTGGATCTGCCATGATCCTGCAGCAGTGATTACCTGCATTTTACAGATGAGGAACTGAGGTACAGACTGGTTTTGCAACTAGTTCAGGGTTACAAAGATCTCAAGTGGCCTGGGACAAAAATCCAGGTGTGTCAGACCAGAATCCACAAAAAAACACTCTACGGATATAGTTGCTTCTATATGTTTAATAATGAAACAAGTCAAATGCATTGTATATTTACTTCCTCAGATGTGGTGATCACAGGGTTTGTTTTTAGAGCTAAATGCCTGCCCTCATCCCAATGCAGGAACTTGATGGAGAGATTAAAGTAATTTTGTATTTTGTAAAGACATGAATAATTTCTATGTAGGGACACACGAGGGCACTCTAACCTTCTCTCAGTTGAGGAAACATTTTCTTTATAGTTCCTCAGCTCAGAGCCTTGAATCCCAGCGCCGGTTCTACTCTGATTAGATCGTAAATTCACACTGGAGGTCGGTTGCTCCATCTGCAAATTTAGGAAGGTGGGTGAAATGAGCCTTAGGATCTCTTCTACGTTAGGAATCGGATGAGTCCAACTTATTAACAGTTTGTGAAAGGAATTTATGACCCTTTATAATTATTCATCATTGTAAAGAAATAAGATACATTTCTTTCATATTTACCATACTTAAGCAGAAAATGTGCTTATAAGTATTTGCAAAAAGCAAATCACTCTAAGACTGTAGGGTGGTCTTTTATTTATCTTTGGCTCATCTGAGAATTTTGTGAAATTGCTGGAGAAATTCTTGCCCTTCACACAGGTTCAAGTTCTCATTTTCTCAAGGCCACCTTATGGTTGGCTAGGGGTAGGTCTGCACGTTGATTGAATGCACTCGCCAGTAGCTCACTTCTTGTTTAGCAGTCTACATGACAGCTCCCTTCACTCCAAAGGCTGGTGTTTGATTGCTTTGTCTGACATTTTTATGAAATTTATTGGGGGGGCTTTGAAAAAAACACCGTCATAGGCACCTCGCTCAGTTGAAATTTTTCACAGGGCAGGGTTATTTTAAGATTCATTTGACAAACTGCAGAATGGTCAAGATCCAGGGAAGCTCCTCACTCAGCTAGGTCCCTTCAGGAACAAGGATTTTTTTTTTCCTCTTTCCTGTAAATGAAGGATGAAGCCAGGTACTCCCACAAAGGAAAGGGAAAGAGGAGGAGGGGAAAGCCAAGAAGTAACAGTCTAAATTACATGAAATGATAGGTTTAAAGGGAATTTGTACATTATGCACAGCAGGGAAAGTGAACGAAACACACCCCATTCTGAACCATTAGCGTCCTGACAAGCTTACACACCTGCTGAAAGCCTCTGCTGATCTTTTGGTATTAAGGTAGAAAGATCTTTTCTCGGCTGGATCCTCGCTGGGCGATTACTACACAGACCACTTAAACCACTGGGCTGCTTCTGTTCTGAGTCAATAAAAAGCCTCCTACATGTTTGGTCTTGAAAAAAAAAAATGTGACTTGTTCAGCTGGAACAGGTTACCGGGCAGTGTTTCAAACACAACCATCCTCATGGGTACTCAGGCATTACAGTTCTGGCATGGAAGCAAATGCCTCAGATGAAAAGAAAAGTACTCTTCATTACAACCAACAAAAGGAACTGAAGCACAGCCCAACACTGGTCAATTTCCAACTCTACAGATATCTTTTATTCAGTGCACTTAAATGAATTTGGCAAGATCAGTTTTTACAATCTAGTATTGTTACCAGGATTTTTGTTGCAATTTGCTTAACTTCTCTGTACTTCAGTTTCTTCATCTGTAAAATGGAGGTTATAGTACTTCTATCATTGGATTGCAAAGCTTAACCAGGCAGGTTTACGTAAATCAAGTAGAGCAGTATCAGCCACCTAGTAAATGCTTTATAAGTGTTATATAAGTAAGCTCTTCTTCTATTATTATATTTTATTTTTATTTTATAAAGCCTTGGGACACCTTAAGAGAACTTTGCAATGCAATTATAAGATTTTGTCTTACCTTAGGCATCGTTACTTTCTCTATGTCCTACTTTCTCCTTAAATTAATTAGAAATATCTGCTCTTTATGCTTAAATTCTCTGTAGATATTTCAGGATTCCACATTTCTCTCTTTGGCTCCCTCCTTTTGTTGCACAAGGTTCTTATTCTGAACCAGACGCTGACTATACAGAGGTGACCAAACACTGCTGTGTGTAGTCGGAAGACAGGTGAACAGTCCCAATGGCATACAATATGTCCCATAAGGGAGGCATGCACAGACGTGGTACCGAGCTGTTTCTCGCAGGATGAGTTGTCTTGGGCCAAGTGAAGTGGGGACTGTTGGGAGGGAGGCTGTGACAGCAGAGGAAAGAGCATGTGCGAAGACTGGAGTCGTAAAGAGAGACAGCAGATTTTCTTTCAGGGTTTGGCTCCCTCCAGTCTACAAGATAAAGCGGGAAGTGCTCCGCACCACACTGAAAACCTCTCTCATCTGCCCTCCGTCCATCTGCCCAGTCCTTTTCCACTGCTTTCTCCTGTCACCTGTATCGGGAGCCATGAGGGCCCTTGCTTTCCCATCTCCGATTTCATCCATTTGGTTCCCTGTGTCTGAAATGCCCCTCCTCCCCATATCAAAATCCTATCCATCCTCGGACCAGCTCCCAGGTGTCTTCCAGGGCAGCTGTTCCTTAGCCCCCATCCGCAAGTAATTGCTTCCTTTCCCAGGTCCCAAGCACAGTCTGCTTGTTTCTTTACTGTGGCATTCACCGCCTTCTGCTTTTATTTGCTTTATTTGAACCTCAGTATCTCTCCTACAAGATTACAAACTATATCTCGTTAAATTTTTAAAGATTTCCTATAGTATCTAATATGGTGCTAGATATATATTTGGCCATCAAAAAGGACTGTTAATAACCATAGCTACATATCGAAAATTTATGCTTGTTTTGTGCTAAGCAATATTCTAAGCACAATGCATGTTTTATCTTATACAATTCTTAAACAACTTTGTTGTGTAGTAAAGAATTTAACCTTGCCCAAGGAGAGGTTAACCTTGACCAACCAGAGGGCTGGTCTTTTTCCTTGGCCCTGGGAGGTAATCTCTCAAACCCTTGCAATAGCTTGCCTGATAAGAGTATCTTTGTTCACCTGGGGACTTTGGGGCCACATCAGAACATCTAAGGATGAGATTTATGGTGATGGCTTTGAGTCATGTGGATAGACACTTGACCTTGGAGGGGCTGGGTACTGAGGTCAGCCGTGTGGAGCCTCAGTGAGGACTCTGGATACCAAGGCTCAGATGCGCTTCCCTGGTTCGCAGTATTTTGTGTGTACTGCGCCCCTCAATACCGGGAGACTAGCACCGTCCACAAGCCCGGGAGACAGGACAGCTGCAAGCTTCACGTTTGGAACTCTCCTGGACTCCACCTTGTGTACCTCTTCACTTGGCCAGTTTTAACCTGTAGCCTTTAGCCGTAATAAAAAGGAACTGTAGGGGCGCCTGGGTGGCTCAATTGGTTAAGCGACTGCCTTCGGCTCAGGTCATGATCCTGGAGTCCCGGGATCGAGTCCCGCATCGGGCTCCCTCTGACCCTCCCCCCTCTCATGTGCTTGCTCTCTCTCATTCTCTCTCTCTCAAATAAATAAATAAAATCTTTAAAAAAATAAATAAATAAAAAATAAAAAGGAACTGTGAGTATAACAGCTTTCAGTGAGTTCTGTCACTCCTTCCAGCAAATTATCTAGCAAAATTAAGGCTGATCTTGAGGACCCCAAAACTGGCAGTTGGTGTCAAGAGTAAGGGCAGGTATATAGACCGTGTTTCTTCTAACCTTGTGCTCGTGAAGCAGGTGCTGTCATTATTTCTACTTTACAGAGCAGAAAACTAAGGGACAGAGAGGTTAAACTGTTTATTCAAGGTCACGTGATGAGTAATTAGGATCTGATCCTCGGTATGCTAAAACAGAACCCGTACTCTGAACTACTTCTCTATACTGTTTCTCCTGTGTATAAACATTAAAAATTGAGATACGGTAAAGCGTATTAAGAACAGACATAAAAATGAACATGCATCTTTAAATGATGGAAATGTTTAAGGCAGTTTTTGTAGAAAACATCTTGTGTTACAGATCAGGTATTTCATCTCTATGAATATTACAATAAATGGGATTTGAACAGACTGTCATTTTGCATGCTAAAATAGGTCTGTGGCCTGAGCTGAGAACATACTCATTTGCAAAGTTACATATAAGAAGTGGGTCTTGGGGCACCTGGGTGGCTCAGTCGTTAAGCGTCTGCCTTCGGCTCAGGTCATGATCCCAGGGTCTTGGGATCGAGCCCCGCATCGGGCTCCCTGCTCGGCTGGAAGCCTGCTTCTCCCTCTCCCTCTCCCCCTGCTTGTGTTCTCTCTCTCTCTGTGTCTCTGTCAAATAAATAAAATCTTAAAAAAAAAAAAAAAAAAAGAAGTGGGCCTTATGGTTATTGGATATAGCAAAAGATTTGCTTAAAAGAAGACAGAAACAGAAAACCCTCACACTCGTTGGGAACAAACTCATTGCCCCTTGCCTTCTTGTTTTCATTACCTGTATGTGACCCAAGTCACAAATCATCTGCCTGTGAGCTCACCTGACTCCACCAAGTAGATGTAAATATTTTTCCCTTTGTGCATCCACTGCCTCTTGAACTTGATGAACCTGGGACACCTTGAGGCAATTATCTCCGTATCTGTCACGGATACCTGACTGTGAGTATCCCTACAGTTCCTAAGTTTCTGGCATATCGTAGGCACTGAATACATGCATCTAGAATAAATGCAAGCATGATTGCTTGAATAAACAGATGTTTAGAGAGTTGCCTAGGGCAGGTAAGCCAAGGTCCTCTGATCCTTTCCCAAACTTCTCTTTGGTCCATCCATCTTCTTAAAACAGGCAGAGTTCACTGTCTGCACCTCCTCACCCCCAGCACCTGTATCCCCCAGTTCCATTTATCTCCATCTATCCTGCTAGCTTGAGTTATTTGGTTCAACGAAGAGGAATATGTCAGGAAACACACAGAACAAAAATAAGCCAGAAAGGATGACGAAAGGAGCAGCTATAATAAAACATCACATCGAACAATTTAAAAGGATAAGTCCTAAAGACTAGATTTCCTGCAACTCATTCCTGTGTAAATTATTTTCTAATAACATCTCCTTGGGGTCTCCCATTTCACACACCTGAATTAGGTCCTTGGGAAAAATGCAGCATTTGTAGGGAATGTGACTCCATGCTGACAAATGCAGAAAAGGCTGAGGCATCTTTAGGATCTACAGAATCTAGCCAACACGAGTCCCAGGCTCAAGATCTGGGGACCATTTAGCAGATTCCCAAACCAAAGAATAACATCTTTAAACCCTGTCAGCCCAAAGGGATAAACTTCATCTATCCGACTGGATTATTTTCCATAGGGCGTGTGGGAGAGTATTAATAACAACGGTCAAACTGCCCACAAAATCTGAGCGGGCCACGTGGTCCATTTAATTTTTAATCAAGTGCCTACTGAATTTGGAATTACTCACAATGCAACAAAGCCACTGGATGAGGCAGAACCCTGGAAAGCAGAGGATGCTGATCAACTTATCTTTATGGGCTGAGAAGCCAAGAGGTATCCCACTGTCTGAGAACTGACATTAGCCTGGGAAGCCAGAGAGCTACTACTCCTGGTCTACTCCCCAACTGGCTGGATGAGCTAGACAGCTGGAGTAAATCGAGCTTTTCATGGTGCTTTTCAGACCCGGAATGTTGTCAGATGAGGTATTTATATGTAAAACAAATACAAGCAGAGCTTCTCTGGTTCAAGGTCTGCCCCAACAGTCCCCACTTCTGGCCATGAGGAGGAGTCCTGAGGGGCATCAAGCCTCACCCAGGCTCTTGCAGGGCACCATGAGAATTCCACTGCCCCAGATATTCTCCGAATTGGCCCCAACATCCTAGGATTTATGTGAGTCAGAGGGGTTTCAATTCCATGTCTGGGAGGCATTTTAAAGCCCTCTACAGATGGATGGGCATCTATTTTCTTTTGAAAGACTTTCTCTTCCTCAAATGTCCGGGAGACTCTGATCCCCATCCCAAAGTAAGAGACTGTATAGGTAATTCATTAATAAGAAATTCTTTCTCTGTTTTGCTCATTATCACTCTGCTTTGTCTCTGAACAGATGGCATCATTTTTGGTAAAGTAACACCTCACAAAGGGCACTTGGTCATCCCCTGATAAGCTTTCTCAGTTCCAAAAGAATCACATTCTCTTTAGCAACTTTTCAGTTTTTAACACAAAAATAAGAATAATACAAAGGTCTAGGGGAAAACAGGAAAATGTTTAGGGTAGAAGAAAAACTTATACTACATTAAATATTCTACTACAAAATTCTCCTGCTTTTATTTAGCCTTTTGGTGTACCCCAGGATGTGAGTGCGTGAAATATATGGTATTTGATGGCGTGGTAACGTTACTAAATGTTTCCATTTCACAGTTGGTTTGTGCTATAGTGCACACAGCTAACCTCAACTCCCACCCCCAAGCTGCCAATATAGTTGAAGAAATCATTAAACAAGACATGAGAGAATTCATGCAGAACAAGCCAACACTAGATGAGCTTCTGAGGGTCACTTATCTGGGACTAGAAGTTTTGGGCAGAGTTCCTGAACAAAGCAAAAGTTTAACTGAAATCTAAAAAATATATATATATAAAAAGAATAAAGACACTGATTTCAAACTCAAATCTTCTTATATTGGATATAATAGTAGCTGTGGGTGAGGGTCAGGGGTTGGGCAAATTGTGAAAAGTAAGACTGAGCTCTGAAATGATTTCCACTGAGCACTGTCTAGGCCCTTCTCCCAATTCTGATAAGTCCCACAGGTCCCTCAAACTCGGCGTGCCCCAAACTCAGCACATCTGCTTCCCTCTGCCACCCCTAACCTGCTTCTTCTCCTGTATCCCTATTTTCACCCTCAAGTCCTGTCGATACTTCCTCCAATACATCTCCTGTGTCTTCCCTTTTCCTTTGTCCACACTGTCACTCTCCTTCTCGGGTCAGCATCTCCTCCCACTGGGATGGCCTCATCAACAACCTAACTGCTCCAGTTGGCTCCAGTACTCCCAATTCCAATATACTTCGTGGACTGCAGCCAGAGCGGTGTTTCCAAATCACAGGGCTGACCTTGTCATTCACCTGCTTAATGTCCTTCCCACCACCATTGAGGTAAAGCTAAAAGACTCTAACATGGCTTGTTAGACCTCCCTGTACCTTGCCCCTCCCCTCCTGAAAACCTACAGTACAACTACCGTGAACGATTTTGGTTAAGTGGGCCATTTTCTCTCTTCTCTTTCTTTTTCTCTCCACATTTTTTCCTCTCCTAGAACACTCTCATCCTCAGGGCTAATTCCTATGCATCCTTCCCAGCGCAGTCTATTCATCACTTCCTCCAGGAGGCTTCCCTGGACTCCCAAGTCTTGTTAAAGATGCTCATGCCATATACTTCTTCCAGTAGTAACTTCTGCCTCCCCAATCATTCTAATAGTATAGTAGAGTGTTATAACTACTTGTTTCGTTTTGTTTTTAAAGAGCAGTTACTCATCACATACAATATAACTACTTGATTAAATGTCCATTTCTCTGGAGAGCCTGGGTGGCTCAGGTCATGATCTTGATGCCCTGGGATCGGCCCCATATTGGGCTCCCTGCTCAGTGGGGAGTCTGCTTGTCCCTCTGCCCCTCCCCCCACTTGTGCTCACATGCTCTCTCGCTCTCAAATAAATAAATAAAATCTTAAGGAAAAAAGTCCATTTCTCCAACTAGATTGTAAGCTCTTTGAAGGCAGGAACTGTGTGTAATGATCATCACTGTGTCTAGGAGAGGGCCTGGCATATGAGAGGAAATCAATACATATGTATTAAATAGAAATGAAAGAAAGAGTAAGTTTCTCATATTACCCCTCAGCATTCCTAATAACTGATGTGCCATTTTGTTTCTCTTCACCCTTATGTAGTTATTTGGGGGCTTTTCACCCATTGCTGACCAAGTCTTTCAGTGGCTGCTGTTTGCCCTGGGACAATGTTTAAAGTTTAATCTTAGCATGGCACGTAAGACTCCTTAGCCTACTTTGCCAGTCTCATCTCTGTTTAAATGAAATCTATGTTCTGACCATACCAGACTGGTTGGCTTTTCTCAAGGTCACCCTAATCTCTCACTCCTTGCTCCTCCTGGGTACCTCTACATTGTGATAACCTTCCCTCTACCTTTAACACCTATTTACTATTTGCTCTTTATGATTCAACCCAAGGCTCCTCTTGAAAGCTCAATCTACCAGGCTTCCCGCCTCCTCCCAGTAATGGAATTGGGAATTAGCTTTCTGAGTGTTACAGTGTCCTATGCATTCTTCTCCACAGTGTTTGAATTTTAGCTTCTCTTTTAAGACCATAACTTCATGAAGAGCAGGGAGAAGACTCTTTTCTCCATGCTCACCTCATCTAACACAGTACCCGGCACAAAAGTGTTCAACAAACATCCTTTGAATACCCAACTTTCCTTTAAATGAATACATTTTTTAAATCTAGGCAGTGAAAACCAAAAGAAGCAAAAGGGTGAGGAGCTTTGAAGATCCATATGGGCACCTCTTGCCACGACAGTGACCTGAACTCAAAGTTCAGGAGGGAGGGGTGCTGTCTTCACCTTTATCTCTTTGACATTTTTTCACCTGGTTTCAATTATACTTTATAAGAATATTGCTTTCAGCATAGAAGCCTTCAAATCATACATGTTCATAAAATATTCATCTCAGTCGGACAGTGTCTAGGAATCGTTCAGTTCCACCGTTACGCAGACTGCTGCGCACTCCGAGACATTAGCATTACAGGGTACAGATGCCTCCTGGTTCTTCCTTTGATACCGTCAGGTCTGTACAGAGGAAAAAAAAATAGCAACAGAATATTCTCTGGAAAAAAAAGAACCTTACAGCGAATAGTTCTAGAATAATTGGAAATTAAAAAAACAAAAACCAAAAAAACCCCACCTGTTATTCTCCTAGAAAATTCCAGCGGCTTTGTAGACTGTGAATCCAAGGTAGACCACGGACACTTCATAGCACCACCTACACATCCCCTTGGAGCAATGCCGGCCTCTGTGGCCAAACCCATGTTACCTTGGAGCTACTAGAGACCTACTAATGTAATCCTCCCAGGGACTGTTTGATCCTTATGGGCGCTCAGCAATACAATCCGAATTCCCAGAGCTGTGAGAAGTGAAGGGCCCTGACTCCACCAGGCCCTTCACTTCAAACCAGCGCCGTCACAGTGCTCCTCTACCTCAATTTGCTTCTTGATGGGTGTTTAAATCCTTTCACACACACAAACACACCCACCTACTACAATGTCTATAAATAATCCCTCCTCTGCAGGCCAGGTTTGAAACTCTGATTAGGGTTACTCAGCATTTGTGAAGAGGTTCAAGCTTTTCGCAAAGGCAAAGCATTTCTCTAACAGTTACTTCTAGCTGCCTGTACTTGGAAGCTCTTAGGGGCTGGGTGGGGGAGACTGGAGCCAACCCGTCCCCTGGCGGGGTATGGGTGGGGGTGAGGGGGTAGTCAGCTCAAATCATGGGATAGAAGCCAACTGTCAGGGGGCGCCTGGGTGGCTCAGTTGTTGAGCAACTGCCTTCGGCTCAGGTCATGGTCCCAGAGTCCTGGGATTGAGCCCCGCGTCGGGCTCCCTGCTCCGCGGGAGGCCTGCTTCTCCCTCTCCCACTCCCCCTGCTTGTGTTCCCTCTCTCGCTGTGTCTCTCTCTGTCAAATAAATAAATAAAATCTTTAAAAAAAAAAAAAAAGAAGAAGCCGACTGTCAGCTTCAGAAGCACATCTGAAACAGCAGTGTGCAGGGGAAGGCGGCAGGCTCCTAGGATTTGAGATGTCCGTAGGCATGTTTTGCAAGATCTTTATCAAGGGAAAACAGCAACAGGCATGAAAATTTAGGCTCTCCTGAGGCCACAGCTCAGTGTGTGTGTTGGGTGATGGGTAGCATGTGTGTGTTAGTGTGTGTGTAGAGGGTGATGTGTATGTTTGGAGGGATTGTGAGGCTATTCCAATGGCTGGGGAAAGAGTTATAAAGTATGTATAAAGATCTATTCAAAGGAAAGCATTTCCTAACATCCCTACTCTTGAGCTGTGAACGCAAGGACTGGGTTAGGAGGGCAAGTGGTGGGGAAATGAGGAGAGGAGGGGCAAAGTTAACAGTATGGCCCTGTCACAGAGAGTTGCATTTTCCCCAAAGGCTTTGGATGGCTGAAGATGACAAAGTTTGACAGCTAAATTTGGGGTGGGGGACAGAGTAAGTAGCTAAAGAGGTTCTTCTGGCTCTCTTGATCAGCTGCCCTCATACTGCCCTTAAGTCTCCCTTGGTACTCACATCCTGGGCAACCCTCCATATATCCTTCCCTTAACTCTAAGCCCCCTTGAGGGGATGACCATTCAGGTTATCCTGATCTGATCAGACAGAGAACACTGAGCCACAAGGCTTAATTGGAAGGTCAGCTCCTTAACTAGACTGTGCCTTACCTGAAGGGATGGACTGATCTTACACTTCTTTTTGGTCGTCCATTCCAGGTGCAGGTTTTTAATAAATCCATCATAATTAATTTTTAATGACACATCATTTTGTGACAGAAACTGTTCTAAGCATGCTATGTGAATTAATTTATTTGTCACACTAACGAAATGATGTAGTGCCATTATTATCTCTGTTTTACAGAGAAGGGCACTGTAGCACAGAGAGTAAGAAACCTGCCCAAGGTCACAGAGTCATCAGGAACAGAGCTGACGTTCAAATCCAGACAGAGTGGCGCTAGCGTTAACGCTCTAAACCAATCCATGATTCGTTCTGCCTCTGGAAGATATGAGTGATTCCTGAATTCCTTGCGGCTTTTATGTGACTGGGGGGCACCGGTAGGGAAATCTAAGGAAGTGATGAGCTTCCTTAGAAGAAAGACCTACTAATAAGAACACCAAAGTCAGAGGCTCTTTTTATTCCTCACCATGACCACCCAGAGAGAAAAAAATAAAAAACAAAACGTATTCCCACTTAAGAGTCCCTTTTGGTTCCATAAGATTGTTTTTCTTGATTGGGTCAGCCCTGGTAGACTCAGCCTTGTCCTTGGTTTTCCACAGCCTCAAATCCTGTAGGAGGATGGGTTTCTTTCTAGGGCCAACTCATGGCTCATGCTATCCTCAAAGTGGAGCCAACCTAGAATTCTTGTTCCACAATGTATGTTATGCCCCTTTGGGTCCCCAAATCTCTTTTGGATGCATCAGACCTAATCCAACTTCCAAAAGCATAATTTGAGTAATGATCCCTTCGTCCTGCCCCTGTAATAATCTGGTCGTCTGCATGACACACATGTGGGAAGTGAGAAGAGCTAGAGAACTCACCAAGTGGTCAAAGGCGGAACTGCGTGGGACAGGGATAGAATTCCGAAACGTAAAAAAGAAGGGGATGATCCTCAGGAAGATGAGAACGGAGAAGGGTCTGGGAATTGGAGAGCAGTGAGGAGCATCTGGGCGAGGGTTGGCACTGGAAAGGGAGAGGCCAGGTCAGTGGAAGGAAGGTGAAGAGGGGAACAAGAAATGAGAGCAGGCTGGGGCTGAGGCCAGGCAGGAAACATGAGAAGCTCACATTTGACAAGGGAAGAGAGAAGGCAGACAGGATGCAGGGTGAAAGAATTGTTCCTAGGACACAAGTTACACCAGAATTCCGCTTCTGACTCTCCTGACCATTTTGCTCTGCCTCAGAATTTTCACTTCCAGTGGGGCTCAGTGATGAGCCTTATCTAAAGCTACGGGAATACTATGCAGAGGGAACAAGAGATGGCTGGAAAATGTGGCTTCAGACGGCATTTTCGCCAGGTAAACCTAATCAATCCATTCAGTTTAGCCCTGACCACAATCAGACACGGTGGTGGCTGCAAGCGAGCCACTCTCCCGCATCCTTACTCTCTGGGTCCCTCGCATTCAATCATCCACTTGTTGGGGCGCCTGGGTGGCTCAGTCGTTAAGCGTCTGCCTTCGGCTCAGGTCCTGATCCCAGGGTCCTGGGATCGAGCCCCACATCGGGCTCCCTGCTCGGCGGGAAGCCTGCTTCTCCCTCTCCCACTCCCCCTGCTTGTGTTCCCTCTCTCACTGTCTCTCTCTCTGTCAAATAAATAAATAAAATCTTAAAAAAAAAAAAAAAATCATCCACTTGTCACCAATGACCAAGCTGCTACCCTGTACTAGGACCTAGGATTATAAAGAGAAATAAGACATACTCTCTGCATGCAAATTGTTCATAGATGATATGGATGTCAGACAGCCAAAAATAACGTGTTCAGAAGTGCTATGATAAAGGTATTAACAAAGCATTACTGAGAGGCAGGAGAGAAAGTCCTCCAACCATTTCCCATCTACCCTCATCCCTGAGCTTAACTGGTTTATTTCATCAGGAAAGTCTCCTTCCAACCCAGACCACCTGCCTAGTCACATCCCTTGAAATTTTGACCATTCTTCAAATCTTGAGTCAAATGCCATGTTTGTTCAACAAAGTAGTTCCTAATCGGAAAAGTAGGAACTAACGGGAATTAATCTTTCTATTCTCTGTGCTTCCATCACACCTTTGTATCTCTGAATATTTACCCCAATTATTTTGAACTATATATGGTAATTTCTGTATATAAAACTAAATTGAAAGCTCCTTTATACTAAGGTTGATGCCTGATTCATCCTTGGGTCTCCCCCAGGCCTGAGCATGGACGTTTCTTAAAATGTACTCAGGGTCAGTTTATTTAGACTAACTATTCTACAGTTCCTTTTAGGATGCTAAAGTGAGAGGACCCTGCTTCATCCTGGCAGTTGTGAGTACTTGTTTGCACATGCCAAAAATAATTTCTTGTTCTAAAGGGGCATAAAAGAAAGAGCTTTTAGACCTAAAATGACTCATTCTTCTATCTCTTTTCACATTTGGACAAAGAATGGGCATTTATAAAAAAGCCTCCAATTAATCAAAGAATTTTTAATTTAGAAAAGACTCTGTATTTCATTTAATCCAACATCTTAATTACAAATGAGGAAACTAAGTCCTGAGAAATTCAGATGCTTCTTCAGTATCACACAGCCAGAATCAACAATATCAACTTTCTTAAGTTCAAGGCTCTCTCCAACAGACTAAACAGTTTACCTTCAATAAAAAGGGAAAGAGCATGGTTTAAAAAAAATCTAAAAAAAAAAAAAAAGACAAGAAAAGAAATACACTAAACTATAGAAAAAGAATTCCTTGAAAACTATACACGTTATAGAAAACATTTTTTCTATCAGTCCATTTGTCCATAAAGAATATCATGCTTTCACTAACGTCAGTGAAAATGTTTGTAGAGTTTAAAGCTTTAATTTAAAAATCTGACTTTTGCAATTCCAGATCCTTTACCCTTGGGGTCTCCAATCATTCTAAACGGTTGGCAATGAGATTTGTTCTGAGGTTCTTCTCCAGGATATTTCAATATGTTTGGGCGATGCCAGTCATTAACAGGTGTTCTTAACAGTTGTACAAGTAAAATAATACATCAAGGCTTTGTTGAGAGGTACACATTCACACCTGTTCTCTCCCATCATGACTTAGGCAAATGCAGCAGATGCACTCAAATTTGACATAGTTTACTCCATCCCAGTTCTACTATTCTTGCCAGAACCCCTGCTTTTTCTCTGACCTTTCCCAGGTCAATGCCGCCCCATCCTCATCCTGACAGATCTGACACAATCTTATAGACACCCTACATCATCGGTTGGCACACAGGAGCACATACATGGCATAAACATCACACAAAATTGGTCTAAACAATAAATCTGAATTTAAAACTTCCTGCGTTCCAATTATAAACAGGGATATGTGTATATATACATACACACACACATACACATATATATCACATATATACATATATAATTGTAAACATGTAAATATATATATTACTCAGATATATAATATGTACACATATATGTCTATCTATTTATCTATCTCTTCACAGTAATATATAATCACTCAGATAAAGACCACCTAATCTTAAAAATTATTTCATTTACCGCAGAGGACAGACTGTAAAAACTGCTTTTTAGTTAGAGACTACCACCCCCTCCCCCAGTACACACACACACACACACACACACACAGCTGCTCTGCACTCCCCAAGGCCCCCTGAGGGGCACAGGGATAGTGCATGGGCTTTAGAGCCAGCTAGATAGGGGCTTAAATGTTAGTTCTGTTATTTACTATTTGTGTGATCTTAAAAAAATTACTCAACCTCTCTGGACAATAATTTTCTTATTTCCAAAATGAGGATGTTAGTAGCTATCTTGGAGGTGTAGAGATTTGAGGTAGTGTTTGCCAGTGGGTACTGAGGTTAGCACTTAGTAAATAAGAACTATTATGCTGAAGGCGATCACGAAGGGGAAGAGGTGGAGGGGAAATGGGGGAGGAAGATGATGGAGATTCCACGTCCTGAATGCCTTCTGTATTTCAGAATTTCTCCGCAAGGCTTGGCAGAACTTGAGTGCTAGCCATTAGCTAGGGAATATTAAGCTTGAGAGAGGGGAAAGGAAACTGGGCGGGGGGGGGGGGGGGGGGGGGTGGGGGGGGGGCCATAAATGGCTAGCACTTACATGTGATTTTCCTGTGTTGAACTCATATATACACATGCTCATGCCCCTTCCACAGCTGGGAAAAGGACAATCACAGAAGTGAATTCAGCATGTTGAGGAGTCAAGGTCATTTTTTCTTTTTCTTTCTTTCTTCCTTCCTTTTTTTTGTTTTCTGCATAGAAGGACCCACTTCACAAAGCAGGGTTAAAAAATTCCTATGTCCTCCATGGTGCCTAATCATAGCATTTCCAATCACAGCAGCAGGCTCTGGCTGTTTGCCCCCTTCCCCTGGCAATTCTAGTAATTTTGAGATACCCTATAGATTGCAGAACAAATGCCCAGCTCCTTTCTGGGGTCACGGTGTCAGAGCACCCAGCCAAGCCACTGGCAGAGCTGGGGCTGTGGTGTGATCTGTCCGTCCAAAGTACAACAGGAAGGAGAAAGCCCCAACCTACCCTGGCCGTGCCCTGAATGACAAAGTCACTTAGGGCCTGCCTAAGATGCCATGCTGTTTGCAAACACACACTACCTGCCATACCACCTGACCAAACAATTCCACTGGAAAGCCTGAAGACAAATGACTAATGTTAAAAGAAGCCTGTGCATCATTTCAGTGATGACTCCAAAGGCGTCAATTAAACATGGAAAAGACCTGTTCTGAAGCATGACCGTCTGGCATTTCCCAAGGAACTATAGTCAATGGCTGATAAAACACAAGTGATCGTAACTATCAAGAGATTTAGCAGCCCTCTCCTTGCTCAAAAGTAGCAAGAGCCCATGAAGACAATGCACCTGGACGACCTCCAAAAGAAGAGGCGAGGAAGGAAAAGGCTGCATCTGAAGCCAGCTCTGCTCTTCCTCATGCATAGAAAGCAAAGATCTGGGTTGCATGAGGTCATGCAAAAAAATCAGACTGCTCCCAGGGATGCTTGCAAGTTTGTCTGGTAGTCTAGGGGCGAAGAGCAATTGTTCTATCTCCAGTTGAGAGAAAACATTGGCAGTCGTCCATCCCCTGCTCCTAGGGGTGCTTTTCAAGTACAGGCATCTGGGACTTTGCCCAGCACAGGAGACCAAGTGATCTTGGATCACTGTAGTCCAAATGTCTCTCCCTAGAAACCATGCTTTAACCAGCTTTTGAGCGGAAGGAAGAGGACACATTTAACAAATTTAATGAGAGTGATACCAAGGCATAAAACGCCCAGGAGAGAAACCATGGCTGGAGCAGAAGTGCTTTTCAACACTTCGGTTCTAGATCAGTCAGGCAGACACACCTGTGTATATATAGACAAATCTTCAAACACCACCTCATCACACCTAATGACTGCCTGCGACCTCTGATGAGCATTTGCATTCTCTATTTCTGGCTTTTCCAACAGCAAAAATATGTGTCTTTATACTCCGTCCTGGTTCTGAACCTGTTCTCTAATGCTTATCTTTGTTTGTTTGTTTGTTTGTTTGTTTGTTTGTTTTTCCTATATGCAAGGTCAGATGAATGAGAAAGAAAATACTTTTCAGTTTCAATTTTGACCCAGATCTAAAATTGTTAATGACTTTTTATTCATTACTCTTGATCTCTCCTTCTTTCTTTCAGCGATTCATGTACATGCACCCCTCACATGGCCTGGTTCCAACATTAAGACTGTAACATTCTTAGAATGAGGTTACCAAGTAAAAACAAAACAAAAAGACGCAAACAAACAAAAAATGGTGCTTCCATGCTCCCGAGTCCCCCTTGTCAGTGAGGCAGTGTACTTAAATCTGTTCACAGCAGCTGCTTCAGGGTTAAGTTTTGGTTAAGGTTTAGTAAGGTCACTGACAATTATTTTCTCAGCACAACAGAAAAGCAACCCAATCCATTAATAATAACAACACTAAAATGGCAGAAGCAAACACAGTGGGAACAAGCAGGAATAGAAGAGTACCTGGGATTGCCAGATTGGAAAGGGGGACGTTGTGGAGGTGAGGGGGGAGCGAGGCCATCCAGTCGGCATTGCAGACCTCCGATGATGTCTTTGTCCCGCTGGGGTTGGGGGAGCAGATGGTCCCCATCCTGAGTTTCCTCCTCACCTTCCTAACTGCTAGCATTCCTCTTTGTCAGTCAACAAACTGCCCAGCCTGAGCCCAGTGCCACTCACTCAGTGATCATCACGGCCCGCACTCCACACATTCCAGGGCCATCTTTGTCAAGCCAGTCTTGCCAAAAGACCTTCCTGCCTGGGAGACGGGGCAAAGAGGTGGTTCCCTACCCGCGCCCCCCACCCCCAGCACCCGCAGTCCCCACCCTCTCCGGCCCAGCCGCTCTTCCACTCCCTTAATCAGCTCAGACCCGGCTCCGTTAAACTTCTTAGGTTCCCCTCTGGAGCCGGGGTTAGGTAGGCCCCTAGAGATAAATCTTAGAGAAACTGAACGTCCGACGAGCCGCCACGCCCAGAGCCACTCACACGACAGGTGCCCACACGGCGTACGGACGAGCCGGTGGGTCTATACACACGTGAGCGCCCGGACGCAGCATCGCCGGCCAGATTTATGCCTCAAAGTGTGTCACTGGGCTGGCACAGAAGCTGGGCCTGCCTACTCCTCCTCCCCGGCCTCTCGGCGCACACTCCCCCTGCCCTGTGGCTTTCCGAAGGCGCTCAGAAGTGTAACCCGCGGCACCCGGACTCCCGGCAGCCCCGCCCCGCACTGCCGGGCAGATTCGCTGGGCTACGCGGCCCGTGATTGGCCGCTGGCGGAGCGCGCTCCGATTGGCCTGCGCCCTCCCGGGCTGCCCCTCCGAGCGCTCCCACCCCTCGGCGGCCCAGTCCCCTCCCTCCGTTACTCCCGCCCGGGAGGAGGGGGACAGGCACCAATACGCGGACCGCAGAGCGGGGGAGCTTGCCGGCGGGGGCCAGTCCCGGGACCTCAGACGGGTCCTTCCTCCGGCCTTCCACGCAGCCAGCGCTCAGATGTAGAACACGGCCACAGAGGTTTCTTTCCTTGCGTCTTTCCCCTACACACACACACACGCACACACACACACACACACGACAATCACATAGAATGTATTACATTTTCAATAGACCACAGAGGCAGCAGAAATAGGGGGAGTAAGGAGGCCGAGGAAGGTGCAATATCTCATATTTGGATGACAACCTCAAGGATGGTTTGTTTCAACTGTTATATAATGAAGATTTACTTACACACCACCTAGCCCCATTTTACAGAGGGAATAATGATAACATGTTTGTATTACTCAGGTGTTTGGAACCTTCTTTTTTTTTTTTTTAAAGATTTTATTTATTTATTTGAGAGAGAGAGCACATGAGAGGGGGGAGGGTCAGAGGGAGAAGCAGACTCCCTGCCGAGCAGGAAGCCCGATGCAGGACTCGATCCCGGGACTCCAGGATCATGACCTGAGCCCAAGGCAGTCGCCCAACCGACTGAGCCACCCAGGCGCCCTGGAACCTTCTTTCAAACTCTTTGTCCCCTTTGCTCTTCACAGGACCCCCATAGGGCAGGGCGAGTTTTTGTGGGTAGGATGCCCTTTTCACAGATGAAATGGAAGTCCTGGGGCATTCAGAGAGCAGTTGGCACTATTGGGAAATATCATTTTAAAAGAAAACCTCAAGTCCCGGGGCTTGTAGGCACACAAACTCATTCCCCTGCTTTCTGCAATATTCCCTACTCCTTCAAATGGTACTTTTTCATGGTATACTATAAGGTCTCTAATGATATGAGAATTTTGCGTATCAATAATCACAGAAACATCTTGGCCCAGAGGCAAAATAAGAAAAACACCCTGGGCTTTGATAGTGGGGCCCTGGAGGGCTTCATCCAGGCTATTCTTAACATTCATTTGAGTCTGCTTTTCAGCCCTTTGAGCTGCATAGTATTATGGGAAGGTTTTTTTGTTTTGTTTTGTTTTGTTTTCTAGAGGAGTATCCCTTGGTTAATAAAAAGGAAGTGTACACTATTTATCATGTATCTTCTGGTGTTTAAAGGACACTTCAATATAGTGCTCTTTTTTTCAAGTACACCACAGGATATTGAGAATATGTTGCATGTTTGAGTTCACATTTTTTATTCTTCATAGAAAAATCACTCTGTAAAGGAATATCCCAACATTTACTTTTGAAAAGTCACCTTTCTGAGCTTTCCTCAAGCTTAAAACCTTTTTTTTGACTATTCCTATAAGCAAAACTTTATGTAAGTTGGCTAAGGCAAGCAAAATGTGTTCTTTAAGCTCTATTGTGGAATGTTAATTTCAATGCCTTTTCCCCCCTTGATTTCTTTAGCTCTTAATGGAAGGAGTGAACATATTAAGAAAGCATTAAAGGGGTGCCTGGGTGGCGTGGTCAGTTCAGTGTCCAACTCTTGGGGTCATGATCTCAAGGTCCTGAGATGGAGCCCCGCCTCAGCCCAGAGTCTGCTTAAGACTCTGTCTCCCTCTGCCCCTCCCCCTCCAGTAAATAAATCTTTTTAAAAAAGAAAGCATTAAACTTTAGATTTAGAGACATTACTGTGTCAGAACTCAGAAACAAGAGAAATGGAATCACTTAAGATTAGAGGTTTTGTATCTCCATGAAACTGGCAGCTTTTTTGATCACAACTACTTGACTTCGCCAGGAAAACAGTTCAAAAGAAGCCAACAATCTTCTTCGTATATTCTTGAGTCATCCTGGAAGAAATCTTGGAGAGGAAATCACAGCATGTAGTATAGTTCTTGGCATATAGCAGGTGCTCAATAAATGTTTGTTAGAAGGAGACAGATGCTCAGTAAAACATGCTCTGTGTGGTTCTAGGGAGTGTCTTAGAGCACTGTTTTTCAAACATTAATGTGTAAATCCATCATATTCGGGTTGCATTGTTCTGAGATGGGCTCAGATTCTGCATTCCTAAATTTCTAGCTATGCTGGTTCAGACCACACTTGTAGGTAGCAGTGCTTTAGAAAACAGGCTAAAATCGGGGAGGGTATGTGCTCTGGTAATCGCTGTGAGTTGTGCAAGACTGTTGAATCTCAGATCTGTACCTCTGAAACAAATAATGCAATATATGTTAAGAAAAAAAAAGAAGAAGAAGAAGGTAGCGGGAGGGGAAGAATGAAGCGGGGGAAATCGGAGGGGTAGACGAACCATGAGAGACGATGGACTCTGAAAAACAAACAGGGTTCTGGAGGGGAGGGGGGTGGGAGGATGGGTTAGCCTGGTGGTGGGTATTGAGGAGGGCACATTCTGCATGGAGCACTGGGTGTTATGCACAAACAATGAATCATGGAACACTTCATCTAAAACTAATGATGTAATGTATGGGGATTAACATAAGAATAAAAAAAAATAAACAAACAAAAAAAGAAAACAGGCTAAAATCTCAGCTAAGAATCTGTAAGTATAAGAGAATAATTTTTCTCTCATATAATGTAATGGAAACTAAATTATCAGTGGGATTTTTATACTATGCCACAGATATTTAGGGAAAAATAATTTTAAAGTAAAGGTAATATTTAGGATTTGGTTAGGCAACATTTTCTCACATGGTGTATTATGAAAGTTACTAAAGGTTGGGGGCCTAAACTAACAGAAGGAGTGGGATAGTAATTACAATGGAATGGAGTGCTTATCATGGGCCAATCGTTCTGTTAGGTGCTAGGAATGGAGGAAAAGTTAAGTGAAAGTTGGCATTTGAGGAACCTCAGCTAGTATATAATTCAGGAGAAAAGAGAGTGAAATATGTGAATTACACATTGTGATGTGAAGTAGAGCGAAGGGATAATAGAGACGTGTAGAGATGGACAAAGAGGTACACATTTTGATGGGGGTGGGGAGGGCCAAGGGACACATTATCAGAAGAGGCATTCAAGCCCAGACTGGAATTCTGAAAAATGTTTCTGCAAGGGGAAACTGGGCAGAGGGTTTTGGCATGAGAAAGGCATGTGCCGTGGAGAAAACATCAGCAGCAAAGCTGTGACTGTGAGTGGGAGATGGGAAACAGAAAATCCACTAGAGTGGCAGCACAAGGTGGGAAATGGGACTCATTCCTTCTCGCTGAACCCACGTAAGAGCCCAGTGAGTTCGGTCCTATCACCATCCCCATTTTAGAAAGAACACTAAAGCTTAGAAATGACACAGTACTGCCTAAGATCTCATAGCTAGTTAGTGGCAAAGCTGTGACTCCAAGTCTCTTGATCATCATGCCAGTGGCTTCCCACTAGATGTTACCTGTTCGTATTGAAAACCTGGAAGAGGCTGTTTATGACCAAAGTATATTCAAGAGTTTGAACCTTTTTTTCACCCCTATAGACAAAACAGGCCATTACAGTTTTTTGAGAAGAGGAATAAAATGACTCATATTGTACTTTAGGAAGATAAGTTTGGCATAATGAAGAACGGTTGGAGAAATGTAGTCTTTCAAGGAAATCACTGAACTCAGTTATCTAAGCAAGAAAAAGGTAAGAGAACATGGGGAAGCTCTAGCACACAGAGACTAAATGCATGGACTTTCTTAATTATGGTGCTTGCCTCCCCATCCCCGCTTCTCACCTCCAAGGACCTCGAATTTGAGGGCCTGAATGGACAGCCTGACTAGCTCTGAAATTATTATTTTTTTTATCACTTGAAAGTCTCATTAAATTGTTCATCTACTTCTTGTTATATACAACCAAACCTGTTTGTAGGAGTATATCTACAAATCAGTTTTCTTTCCTGGAAAATTTTCTCTATTACTTGATCAGGGACCCCACTGAATTCCTGAGCAGGTGACTCCCTCTTTGGGAGTGCCTGGGAAGGTTCATGTTCTTTGGAATCGTGTCATAAATGACTAGTGAAGGCCCCAGAGCAACAAGCACCCCAAAGAGCTGCTATTTGGGCATGTCTGATTGGTGGGGCAAGATGGCCTGGATTTTTACTTGATTGAAGACACCCTAAGAACCACGGGGGAAACACCCTGATTTAATGACACTGTGGCCCCCAAATCCAAGACCCTGTGCTGTCTTATCTCCCAGTTTGTGTGCTAAATGGGAAAGGAACAGATCTCTAAGAGAATCAGAATTCAGGCACTTGTTTGGTCCGGGGACATTGCCTAGAGGAGAATGAGGCAATAGGATGCTTTAAGTTCCACATTCACAATTTTCTTCTCCTGGCTGAAGGGTGTGGGAGGGTGAAGGACTGAAATGAGGAGCCAGGTAAATACAAGATCCGAATGTAGGCTCTGTTTTGTGTCTCACATCAGCCGAGTTTATCCCTAGTCATTCCCGACCTCCTTTCCCCAACTGAAGCCAGAAAATTATGCAATAAGGATCCGAGTAGGATGGAGAAATGTCACCAACACGGGTGGTGCTGGGGACATGATGGCAGCAATTACTTCCAGGAAGAGTGACAGCATTGTAGGAACTCGAGACATTCAGGAGGCTGCAAGGAAAGGGAGGGAACCAAGCACACTGCCTTGTGACCAGGCTTAGAGGGCAGAATCGGGAGCTGGGGGTCCAGTTACTTGGTTGATTAGGGCTGGAGCCAGACATCATGTCATTGTGACCCACGCCCTGCTGACACTCAGGTGAGTGTCCTTGAACATAGCGGAAACAGGAAGTGGTGGTATGTGCTATCACCTCTTGCCCACCAGGTGTTTAGGGCCCCAAATGGGATTCTGGTAATGAGACAGAAATGAACGGCAGTAGCAGCAGCCAAAGGTTGTTTCTCCCAGGTTTAAAAGCTTGGTGTTCAGGAAGATCCTGAGAGCCTCTGCGTCTTTTCTATTTATTGGACATCCAGGGTTTTTTTGTTTACTTCAAAGAAAATTTCCTTTAACAACGACAACAGTGTCTCTATGATCATCTCCAGAGGAGCTAATAACAAGTGATGACTATAAAATAAGTTTAATATCCACATTTATTCCTTCTATCACACCACAGTCCTTGCATCTTCCTCTGCTCCCCTTTCCACTCCTCCCTAGCCTCCAAAAAAGTCTTTGAGAGAAAATAAAAGCTCTGAGGCCTTTTTTTCCAGCTAGTTAGCTCGAGGCAAAATGCCTGATTTAATATGTTATGGAGCCACCTTCTGGTAGTAAAGGCACACTTCATGCATACAGTAAATTTCCTTTCAGTTTCAATTACCCTAAAAAAACCGTTCTCCCAGCACTGACACCGTAAGACCACTGGGCTGCTTATGCAAGAATACGGATTCCTTGGTCACACGCCAACCCTACCGAATTAAATCCCCTGGGGGTGACACCTTTTTATTCTGCCTTTTAAAAAGGTTCCCAGGGGGGTTTTAATGTCCCAAATACTTTATTTATAGCAAGACTTTGAAATGTTGAACAGTTTCTCTTTCACAAAAAGTTAGAATAGGAAGAATGGCAAAGTAAGCAACTCTTATCCATGTTGTGTGTAAATTTATGCAATTAGAGGAGAATATTTTGGCAGAAATGCTTGATCTCGGATTAACTGGCAGCAAAACCAACCGCTCTCCTTATTTGACCCACCCCAAGTTCCCCGGAATCAAGAATGACATCAGCTATGAGGAGAGTTTGTGTGTACTACGGTATATTAGTAAACACTTGACCTTCAGTCACAATTAGAATGACTTCTGTACATTCGTTATTCATTGAGCAAATTCGATCTTAAAAAGGAATGCATTCTTTTTAATGACCTGACTCTGCATGTGGGGTTGCAGACATCATTTGGAAATAGCACGATGACACATTATCTACAGAGTAAATATCAGAGTAATTGAGAGCACATATTATCATTCTCTGTCAACTTTACTAAAATTACAAGTTTGAGAAATCAACTTCAACCAACAAAAATTGTTTTGTTTTTTTTTAAAAAAACAAGGCAATCAATTTTAGTGTAAATAAAAATAATGAGTCTTTAGTGTTTTTCCCTTATCAGTTCTCTCTGAATGGTAGGTCATAGTCAAAAGCTGTTAGTATATTTCTTGACTGTTTGATGATTTGGTTTCAAAGGATTCTGATCTGAAGTTTCTGCAGCTAACCCCCCAACTCAGCCACATGTCTTGCTTCATGGAGGAAGTCATAGTTTGTCGTAACAATCTATCAGGGCCCACAGCTTCCGCTTCCTTTTAGTAGCAGAAGTAAAAAAAGTAAAATTTATCCCACACATCTTTGCTTCAGCCAAGTATAAAAATGAATGTTCTAGGAGTCAGAGTTGGGCAACAGAATGAAATAGGGACAGATATGAGTCCCTGCAATTGGAAATATCCAAGCCGAGTTTGGCAATATTATGATAGAGGGGGTTGAAGCATTTGATAGAAGATTAGACTAGATGAGTTTTATGGTCTCTCGAACTATATTGTTTTTTCCCCCTCCTCCGGCTGTAGATACTTTTTACCTTTCCACAGTTGGGCCTTTCCTTCCTCTCCTCTTTATTATCTTTTCTTACTTAAATCTTCAACTTCTTTGGCTGGAACTGGGTCTAGTGGAACATCTAATATATAAATATGGATCCGATATTTTAAAGTTTGCTGCTACCGGCAAAATCTTAACACTGTGCTTTTGGGAGGTTTTTTTGATTTTTTGGTTTTTTTTTTTTTTTAAAGATTTTACTTATTCATTTGAGACAGACAGAGAGAGCATGAGCAGAGGGAGAGGTAGAGGGAGAAACAGACTCCCTGCTGAGCCAGGAGCCCAATGCAGGACTTGATCCCAGGACCCTGAGATCATGACCTGAGCCAAAGGCAGACGCTTAACCATCTGAGCCACCCAGGCGCCCCTGCTTTTGGGAGTTTTCTAATAAAGCCTTTACATTGGTCACACACTCTCACCTGTGGGACAGCTCAAAATGTTCTCTGCCCCCTCCTCACATTCAGTACCCAGGATGAGATGCTTGGGCCTCAGGAAGTGAGCCTCAGGAAATACTTACTAAAAGTTCTCAGAATGAGGAGTAGGACTGGCCTGGGTGGGAGTCACCTCTCTGTGCTTCCAACACCCTCACAGTGGTAGGACTGGTGTGTGTGCAATCCTAGGGCAGAACTTCTCAACCTTTCCTCCTGAGATGCCCCAAGCATGAAGAAGAATAAATACACACTTTCCAGAGCCCCATATGGCCAGCACTGATCACGGCATTTCTTTCTAGTGGCATGGTTTGTTTTTTTACAAATCCATTACAATTTTGTTATATATGTATATATAATTTGAATAAAGTTGAGTTCTAGATGTGCTATGTTTATCTCGTGGCTTTGCGTCCTCCCTGGCACACATCCATATCCCTGGGCATTCATGTTCCCTAATATGAAAGTCTCAGGTCTGAGAGAAATGCATCATGAATCCAATTATACAAGGTGAAACTCTCTTGGTTTAGTATCCAAACTGGTTCAGCAAAGTACAAGACTACAGGTGGTTTTGAGGCAAAAACTTGAAATAGTGCCCATTTTCCAAACCTTGAGAAACATGGGGCAACAGCTGGTTGTGAATCAGGGACATGGGCCAAATTTTTCTTGCCATGAGAGACACGACTATCTCCTTAAGGAGAGTAGAGAACCAAAGACTTCCCAACTAGGACTTAACTCTCTGCTCTTGACTTGATCAGGAAAAAAACTTCACCCATAGGACTCCTGTGGCTATTCTTTGACCCACTGAGATCTGTTCTTGCTCTCAAAGTTTCAGACCATCGTTCCTCACCGGGCTAACTGGGTTTCTTTTTTGTTTTCCAGGTTTACTGAGATATTACTGACACATAACATTGTATACGTTTAAGGTGTATGATGTAATGATTTGTGAACACGTATGTACGGGGAAATGTTTACCACAATAAGGTTAGTTAACACACCCTTCACGTCACATAGCTACATTTTTGGTGAGAACATTTAAGATCTATTCTTTCCACAACTCATAAGTATACAATACAGTATTGTTAACTATAGTCACCATGCTATTTGCTAGGTCTCCAGAACTTATTTCTCTTACAACTGGAAGTTTGTACCCTTTGACCAACATCTCATTTCCCCTCACCACCACTTCCCACCCCCTGACTGTGGTGTTTGCGTTTACTTATATTAGTCTTCACTGATTCCCAGGATCTGGCCTTTTCTTAGCACCCGTGGATACATGCCTGATTCTACCAATCTGAGTGAAACTTCAACACTGACCCAGAGGCAAGTTCAGTCTAAGGCATCTGCCAAACCACCTAGATTTAGGCCCTCACCTGACTAACCTGCCACAATAAGATTTTGAAGAACACAGATGTCAAGGGGATGTATTCATTTATGATACAGAGTAAAACAAAACAAAACAAAACAAAAAAACCAAACAACTCTCAGCTCACCACAGTGAGTGAGAGACTGTTACCTGTCAGTTAAATTCTCTGTTCCACAAGCCATTTTTCTCTCTCTTATTCACTCATTGGCCGTCACCTGTCATTCACTCACACAATACTTGAGAGCTAACTTATCCCAGGCCTCTCCCTCCCTCTGAGGGTGCTGAGATATACAAAGCTACCCAACACCCTCGAGGACATTCGAGTCCAACAGAGGAGTTCATGGCCCGCATTTCCTTAACTGCAAGTTTGCACTGAAACATTACACTAAAAAACAGCAAACTAAACAGTTCGGTCTCAGGAAAATAGAGAGTATCTTCAAATTAAGTATTTCTTGAGCTAACACATATCAGTCAAGCTGTTTATATTGAAAATTTGGGGTGATGGACAAAGTAACCTAGGAGGGGAAGGGGAAGCGAGCCTTGGAGCCCGAGCACCTGCTTGGGAAAGGCGACATCGGCTACGGCCCTGAGTGCGGGATCTGGAGGCAGGGCCTGCTATAAATCATCAACTGTTTCCATAATGTCTCGTAGGGTGTCAACAAAAACCACTGCCCAAGGGTTTGAGGAGGAACTGAAGTCCCTCTCTGGGTGAAGTCTGGAGTGACACAACTTAGTCTCCTTTGATATGAAATGGTTTAATGGTGAGAGCAGAAGCTTGCCGTGGAGTTCTGGGAAAATCAAAGGGCTCTATTCATTTTCTAAAGAAAGAAAAATTGATTGAAGTTTTGGTGGATCCCAGCCAATACCTAAGGCAGAATAAGACCCAGAAATGAAACAAGAACAGCCAACTTGCATGATGAATCCTCATTTATTTTTCTCCTGAACTTTCAGATTAAGTAACTCCCAGCGAACAAACGAAACTCCCCAAAAGAACAGATCTTTGCCTCTTGTCATACCATCTGAGGGTTGCAATGTTTGAAAAAATAGGCTCATTTGAAAAAAAAATAGGCTGGGTTAGAGTCAAATTATGCATTATTTATTAGGATCTTAAGCACTTAAAAAATGTCCTATTTCAAACATTAAAAATGACTGCAAAAATAAAAACGGAAACCCCCCCCCACATATTCCTTTTACCTAGATTCATCTATTGCTAATATCTCTCTCTGTATGTATTAGTATTGTTTCTCTCTCTGTGTATAATATGTGTGTATTACATATACACTCATACACCCGTTTGAGAGTAAGTTATATACATTATGGCCATTTACCCCTAAATACTTCAACGTGTATTTCCCGAGAATAGGAACATTCTTTTACATAGCCACAGTTGAGTTATCAATATTTTTCTCCAGTCTTCTGCCCATATTCCAATTTTGTCAGCTGACCTGACAAATGTCAGATCTGATTTGTCAGATTTTTTGTGTAGCTTTTCTTCCCCTCCAGTAAAAAGGATCCAGTCTGGAGTTAGATATTTGCAGTTATTTTTCACGTCTTTTTAGCTTCCTTTAATCTGGAGTATTTTTAGAGCCTTTCTTTATCTTTAAGACATTTCTTATTTTGTATTTATTCAATGTCACTTTGTGATTGGATTCAGTTTATTTGTTCTCTGCCTGAATACTGCATCGGTGACATTGTGTCCTTCCTGCTATCACATCCAGGGGAGCATGATGTTCACCTATTCCCCACTAGTGATATTAATTTTGATCACTTGGTCAAGTTGTTGTTCTCCACTACATAATTACTGTGTCTCCCCCCACCGCTTGTCACCAATAAGTATACTTCTGGCAGATCCTTAGAGACCATGAAAATATCCTAATTGTCATCAAAACTTCCTCCTTGATTTAGCATCTGTTGATGAATCCAGCCTGACCCCATCTTTACTACAATTCCTCCCCCACCTCCCCTTTCTCCTTTTCTCTGTCTCTTCTTACCCATATTTCGAGCACCTATTTCTGGTAAGGACTCATAAGTTCCTGCTTTTTTTTTTTTTTTTAAGATTTTATTTATTTAATTTTGAGAGAGAGAGCGCGCGTGAGCACAAGCAGGAATAGGGGAGGGACAGAGGGAGAAGCAGATTCCCCGCCGAGTGGGGAGCCCGATGCAGGACTCATCCAGGACCCCTGAGATCATGACCTGAGCCGAAGGCAGACGTCTAACCGACTTGAGCCACCCACACACCCAAAATTCCTGATTTTTTTCAATGGTTTCTAATTCATTAGTATATTTAATTATATTGGCGCTCAAATTATCCCAGATTTAGCCAGTAGGAGTCCCTTCAAGCTGACTCTCGCATCCTCTAGCAAACCCCAGCATTTTTTTTTTTTTTTTGGAATAAATTCTTATTTCCTGACATAACAAACAACTCCATCTCACGCTATATCTTCTTTGCCCTTAATCAGAGATTTCTTTGAAAAGTTCCGATTCCTTTCAGCAGGGAATTAATGAGAAGAGCTGACTGTCAGATGTGCTCATTGCTACTGGGGCATCTTTGCTCCGTGGTCCTTTGAAAAGACGTATCTGGGGAAGACAGGCAGTATATATAGACTTAAAATACAACAAATACACACACACAATCAAAACCAACACCACCAATGAGAGATGGTTGGACATCATATTACATAAATTATATGTAATTTTTCTTTCATTTTCACACGCAGGTAGCTTATTATATAGTCTTTGTACTTTGCTTTTCCTTCCAAATACTATACTATCTCCTGGAAATCACTCTATACCAGTCAATGGAGATTTTCTTCTTTCCTATGCTGACAGCTATACGGTTCTCTATTTTGTGTATTTACTATAGTTTATTCAACCAATCTCCTACTTTCGGACATTTAGATGGTTTTCAATACTTGGCAATTACAAATAATGCTGCCAAGAATATATATATTCTTGCATATATTGCTGGAAATAGAGCTTTAGGGTAAATTCCTGAGGAGAAATTGCTATGTCAAAGGATAATGTAATATGCAGTTTTGTTAGATACTGTCAAATTCCTCTCCATAGTTGTTGTGCCATCTTGCATTCCTTTCAACAACATATGAGAGTACCTGTTTCCCCACAGCCTTGATAACAGAGCATGTTATCCAAGGTTTGAAATTCTTCATAAGTGAATGAGGAAGAAATGATGTCTTAGTGAAGTTTTAATTTGCATTTCTTTTAATATCAATGCCTGAATTTTTTTCAAGTGTTTAAGAGTCCGTTTTATATCTTTTTTTTGTCAATGATTGGTTCATATCTTTGGCCCATTTTTAAAGCTTATTTATCCTCAATATTTGTTAAGTTCTTTATCAGTCTTTATCTGTAATATATGTTGTGAATATTTTCACCTAGTTTATCATTTGCCTTTGACTTTGCTATTTTGTCATGCAAACTGCTTTTTATTTTTAGTAGTCAAATGTATCCATCATTGCTTTCATTATATCTGGACACATACATTTGTTTCTTTTTTTAAAGATTTTACCTATTTATTTGTGTGTGTGCAAGAGAGAAAGAGACAGAGAGAGAGAACACAAGCAGGGGGAGCAGCAGGCAGAGGGAGAAGCAGGTTCCCCACCGAGCAAGGACCCTGAGATCATGACCTGAGCCAAAGGCAGATGCTTAACCCACTGAACCACCCAGGTGTCCCTGGACATGTATTTGTAAAGTTACATTTGTAGTAATAGTTACAGTATGTATGTACTATGACTATAGTATATATTATAGCACATGTATATGTGTATATGTACCATAGTATATGTATATATATAACTAGTTATATATCTATACACTACAATAGTGTATATGTATGTACATATATAGAGATATATATAAATATAAATATGCACACACATATTATGTGTAAACATATAGTTAAAGAAATATACCATTTTCTCAAGAGTTTTTGTTAGGAATGGGCAATGGATTTTGCCAAAGGCCTCTTAAGCATCTTCATCTTTTAAGATTAATTGTATGCTTTTCCTCCGAAGCCCTATTTATATGGTAAATTATATTATGAGATTTTCTGTTATTGAACCCTTCTCTCATTCTTGGTATACATAATTTTTAGGTAAGGTTTTCAAGTCCCATTACTATGTCTCAGTGCCTTTGTCTCTACTGACCTTGTCTCCCTGAAACCTTTTGAAAATATTACACTCTGTCTCTGAAATGATACCCTCTTCTTTGTTTCTCTTCCTTGCACATACTTTTATTTTCATATGTATTTATGTGTTTAAATGTCTGTCTCTCCCATTAAACTCTACACTCACTGAGGGTATGGAGGGCGTGGTTCTTATTTTTTAGATCAGTTTCTTGAGTGTGGAATGCATAAACCCTAAATGGCTATCCAAAAGAGGTACTCAGGAGCAGTGCTTGTCATACTTTTCTATTAACTAGCCACAGAAATTAAAATCAATTCCTATTAAAATTATGCCAGATTCAGATCTATTAGGCATCAAAACATGTCCCTTTGAATCAGTGCAACAGCTTTATGTATAAGAAAAATCCAATGCAACTCAATTATCTGTAAGAGTGGAATTATGCTGATCCACAAACTAGTGCAAAAATGGTTCTACCATAGATGGAATTCTCCAATCCCTTTTCCTCTTCCCATTCACCATGAACAGATATTTATGCCTTAATGAAAGAAAGTGCAGGATAGAGAGGCTAAGTCTTGTACATGGTTCCCAGGTTATCAGGTTCACCACCAAATCTCTCCTCACAGTTCATGTAACTGTTATTTCATCCCCTCCACTCTGCCTTCCCAGCACTTTTGAGTATTTTCTGGTGACAGCTAAATGGCATTATTACTGTAACCAGTTTTATTTGTCAGTAGGACTTCTTTGGACAGTAAATGGGGAGTTTCTGACAGAACTCAGGGCAAATGTGCACATGTACCTGGCATTTACCAAGGGTTGCTGGATGCAGCCCCTTCCATGTTCTCTCTCTCTCCTTTTTCTTTTAAAGATTATTTATTTATTTGAGAGAGAGAGCATGCACAAGCAGGGGGAGCGGCAGAGGGAGAGAAGCAGGCTCCCCGCAGAGCAGGGAGCCCGATACGGGACTCCATCCCAGGACCCTGGGATCACGACCTGAGCCAAAGGCAGATGCTTAACTTACTGAGCCACCCAAGTGCCCCCATGTTCTCGTCTTTACGTTGCGATCTTGGGTATGTTACTCTTCTCCTTTATTTTCCTCAGTGTGCCACCATATAATCAATCTCACGGAGCCTTTGAGCAGACATGAGGAGTCTGAGTGAGCAGACCAGGCAAAGAATGTAACAGAAGTTAGAAAACTACAGAAATGCCAGTTGGGGAGAAAAATTGTATTCAGTCATTTCAAAAGTGTTCTCGGGCCCTGATCTTACCTAAGGTCATAGTCTCCTGCTCTCTTTGGTCATGCCTTCCTGGCTGCAGCATGCTGCCTTGTTAGTAATCACAGAATCCTGGAAAAGAAGTCCCTTTGCAGAAGCTGGGAAATAAAATGTCCTGCTCTTATCGTCTCATCTTGTGTTTCTCCTTGGAACATCAGCCCGTTTCTGCCAGTTAAGGTCTTTTTCTCCCATGGGGGAACTTTCACTCACCATTTCAGCTGTCTCCGCTGGACACTCAAGCTTTGTCTGGTCAACACAGCCATTATCAAAAACTCAGGCTCTGTATGTCAGCCCTCAGAGAACGAAGTTTCTGTATTTCTGCACATTCAATCTTCAAGTTCAAGCCAAAGCCAACTCTCCTAAATCAGTGTGCCACGAGGACTGCCTTCAAGAACCTCTTGCTTGCTCAGAGCTTCTGAGACAATGCTCTTCCATTATCTCTGGCCTTGGTCGGATTCTCTAAACTTCTTTTGGCTTCTGATCTTGATTATTCTTTTTTCTTTTCTTAGTCATTTTTTTTTTCACACTTCCTTGGCTATTCTACCTTCAGGGGTCAATTATTTCTACTTTTCTTTGTTTTCTGTCAGCAATTTTTAGGCATTAAAAAAATCAATATTTACTTAAATGTACACAAAACATCTCTTGTCTCCCATCCAAGTACTAACCAGGCCCAACCCTGCTTAGCTTCCGAGATCAGACGAGATCGGGCGCGTTCAGGGTGGTACGGCCGTAGACAACATCTCTTGTCTATAGTAAGAGGAGACACCAAAACAATTAAATATTATGATATAATGGAGATTTATCACACCACGGACTGGAAATCAGAGATGGATTTCCATCATTTTGGCTCTATCACGTCTTATTATGTGATGCTGGGCAACTCATATTTACATAGTATCTTAACTCCCTTTTTGTAATAGGACCTCTAATGCCCATCCTGGCAAAATGTTAAGGTTTTAAAGACCTATAATGCAAAGTGAATTTGGTCAAGCCAACCATATGTTCTTTAGTTAAAACAAAACTTATGCCGAATCAAAACAAAAAGTGACTATTTTTGACAAAGGCACATTTTATCTCTCATTCTGGGCACTTGCATTTGATCCAAAATATGCCTACCCCTGGACTTAACTGTATAGTTATTGCTATTGCTGCAACAATGCTGTAGAACAGTTACACAATTTCAGCAGCATACAATAATATTTAATTCATGCACCTCTGAGGCAGGCTAGAGTTGGTTGGTCTAGACTGGGCTTGGCTTGGGTGGTTCTGCTTTGCTCTATGGGTCTCTTATCTTCTTGGAGTTGGCAGGCTAGCCTGAAAATGTTCTTCTCATGGTAATGGCAGAGAACCAGAGTGAGTCCAATCATACAAGCACCTTTCAAGCCTTTGCTTAGTCATGCCCATGATATTCCATTGTCCAAAACAAATCACATGGCCAAGCCCAAAGTCAAGGGGTGCTCATGGTGAAGGTGGATAAGAGGATGTTTCTGAACAATAATGTCATCTAACACACTGTGCTTTGGAAATAAGTGATGAAAATGCTTACACATGGCTTCCTCTCAGTAAAAACGAGGGCGGTCATGAAGACATCCAGAAACCTCCAGGATTAGAGTCTAGTGTTGCTATTTCTTATGTGGGACAGAACTACATCCACCTCTGGGGAGAGGAGTTGCTGGTTTAAGATAGGTTCTATGGACTTACTTACACACAATTTTGAGGTGCAGGAGAAATGGTCATTTTAGTCAAATGAGGGAGATCAAAATCACAGCACTGCCTGAAAAGCAGATTTGTGAAAAATTCCCTCTGAACCACTGTATGAATATCCCTCCACGGGTAAGCAGCTGTTCCCTGTATTCACATTAGAGATGACTTTGCAAATGCTGACCAGAACTTATTTTTAAGACAAAACTGGGTCACTTCAAAGAGGAGCTGATATAAAAACACCATGATGTCAAAGGATAGACTGAAAAGTGACATGGACTTGTGTTATACTGTAAAACTGTCCATCCCTTTAATGAAACCATCTCAACATCCTCCAACTCTGCTACTTTTACCCTAATACCTCTACTTGTATTCATGTCTCCTAATGAAGCAGTAAAATAAAGCCACAATGACTTGAACACAAATTACTGATGATTAAGTTGTATTAAATAAAAATAACTACATATGAAGCAACAGTCATATATATATGAAGTTAATCTTATTTATTTCTTGAGAATTAATGAGGAATCGAGGGTAATTAAGGCAGACAAACATTATTTTTCCGTTCATTGGGCTGTATTAGTTATCTATTACTGTTGTAACATATTATACCTAAAGACAGTGGTGTTAAATAATAAGTATTTGTTATCCCACACAGTGTCTGTGGGTCAGGAATTCAGAAGAGGTTAGCTGAGTGGTTCTGGCTCTCATGAGGTCCCAGTCAAAAGATCAACTGAGGTTGCAGTTAAGTAAAGACTTGAGTGGAGACTGGAGGACATGCTTCCAAGACGGCTCGCTCATATGGCTGGGTAGTTGATACTTGTTGTTAGCAAGAGGCTTCAGTTCCTTGACAGGTGGCCCTCCAAATAGGGCTGCTGGAGTGTCCTCACATCATGGCAAAGAGATTCTTCCAGAGAGAGTGATCAAAGAGAGATCAAGGCAGAAGCTACCATGTATCTTGTGACTTAGCCTTGGAAGTCACACTCTGGTGACTTCTGCATATCTTATCGGTTATACTGGGCCTGCAACTGGTACTCACAAGACTGTACAAGTGCATGGCCCTGGATTTGAATATCTCCTTAAATTTTATACCCTAGGTGTCTTCCTTGCCTTACCCTAGTCCTGGCCAGCTATATATAAGTCAGTTGCATTCACTATCAGAGGGGACTATATAAGAGGCAAGAATCATGACGGACACATTAGAGGCTGGTCACCACAAGAAATAAGTACCTAACCGAGATTCTAATTAATGAGAAGGGACCTCCACTGGTTTCAGCAGTTCTCAACTTTGGCTGAACTCTCGAATCACCTGGAAGTGCTGATGCCTGGGCCTCACTCCACAGGGATTCTGATTTCATTGTTCTGGACTGGGACAGTCCTGATGTTCAAAAAAACTCAAAAAACTCTCCAAGTTATTCACACATGTGGTCAGGGATAAGTACACTGCAAATGAATAAATGTTCCTTTTGAGACTAAAGTCGGTACAGCATTTGCCTGTCATATCTGGCAGCAACATCTGTTGCTCCTTCCTCGGGCAGGGGTGTTTGGGTGGTTTAGAGGAACAAGGAGCATCAGTAATTTATTCACTTAGGAACTCTCGTTGAATACAGAACAAGTTTGGCTAGCTAGGTTTTGTCTCTATTACCTATACATTCTGTTTGAACTATTTTTGTAAAAGATTGGTAGGAGCAGGATTAATTCATCAATGCTAGAATGATTTGAGCCTGTATTTATTTCAAGACAGATAAAAACCTGCAGATTGGATGAACAGGAGAGTGCCCAGATGAAAAAGAGAATAATAGGAATTACAGGAGTTGGATTGGGGCTAGGTTGCCTGTTTATTCATGTAACAGTTTGGTAATAGTTTGATGTACCCATGCGCACACACACACAGAGGTAAAGCTGAGGATGAGACCACTCTTAGTTCATGTCATTTAGAGGCCAATGAAATGTTACCTATGTCTACTAGGCTACTTGGTTGTTGGCTAGTTTTCCCTTTGACCCCTCCTCATTCCATGGGGCAGGATGCTGGGCAGAACGTGGTGGGAGGAAGGGGGACTGGGACTGGTGTCTTGTGCAAGGTATTAGGATTTTCTCTAGTGAAAAGAAGCAAAATATTTTCAGTACGAAGACTACTTGCACTTACTTGAAACTCTTGCTAGAACTTTCACATTTTCTTCTTTTTGTAATTTTCCTAGGGAATGCAACAAACCTCAGCGATGATCATGCTTTTGGCAAATAGTTTAGAATGTTGGCAGATGCCCAAATAGAAGAGGATCTGGCATGGACTATGCTTGAAACCACTGTCGTCACCTCAGTCAGAGAACTAAAGTGAAACAGAAAAACACCGCAAGCACTTTTTAATAACAGCAGCCTAATTTGCACTTCCTACATAAGCGAGAACGTTCCTACAGATCGCATTGGGTATGAGCATGACTTCGCCTCTCATTCTTGCTCAATTTCAGGCACGTGCAGATGAAAGAGGCTGAGTTGCTGGGAGAACAGGTCATTCACTTCTGACATCCACTTCAGCTGCAGTACAGGCTTGGCTAGAGGGCAATTATATTAATAAAGCACAATATCCACCTTCTCACAGGATTCTAGCAGAATTCTATACGGCAAAGTCTCAAGGGGGCTAGAGTGTCTCCATCTCATGACAAGGCAGATCACTTCCAATGGACTCTTGAATGCAAGTGTACTTGATGGGAGGTGGAGGTGGCTTGAAAGGCGGGGGTCTTTCCATGCTAGGAACAAAACATTGCTCTTTCAATGCTAAGAATGTGAGGCGGTGATTCAAGGAAACAGGAAAATAGAAAACAGAGAAAGAGACATGCCCACCAGTCCCCTCAGAATCTTTCTGTCTGCCTATTAGCTGTGTTATGATAATATCATTAATTAATATTTATATGGTATTTTATAGTTTGCAAAGCATTTTTATCATAACATTATTTAATTTGTATCTAGGGATTGGACATTATTGTCACCATTCTATAGATAATACTGAGGCTCAGAGGTCTTCAGCAACTTGCCAAAGAGAACCAGACAAGCAATTCTGGTCTTTCAACCAGAACCCATATTCTCCATGGAAACTGCCTCCTAATAGAAGAAGTGTTCCTCTTATGTGGGTTAAAACACTCCTCCAGAGACAAAATTTTTAAATTCTGGGACTAAAGACTGAAGGTTTTCAAATAATCCCTTTGCCAACTTTACCCCCCAGCCTTCACCCACACATTTACTGTATACTGTGAGGATAGGGTTGAGGTGGGAAGAAAAGCTCTTCTAGATCCTTGAATTGGTTGATACTGGATGGTTAATGCAGGAATCCCTTACATTTGAATCAGCGAACATTCTTAAAATCATCTTTATATAAAGTACTGTTCTACGTTAGCACAACTCATCTCTTTGTCTGAAATGCATCAGGCATATGTGTGAGTTTGGGATTTAGCTGTACGAATATTCCAGCTCTCTTGATATCAAGATGCCAGAAATTCATCTGTGAGCAGATTTCTGTCCTTGACTCAAACATCTCCACCGCTTGTTGGTAAATCCATAGCACCTTAATTTCTCCAGAGAGATAGAGATGGAAATGGACATGGAGAAGGACACATACACACACAGATTCTCATCTCTATATAACACAAACATTTGAATACAGAATAAAAAAAATCAAGTCAAAATTTCAGATTCCCATTTTCTCATTTTAATAAAAATATCTAATGCCTATTACCTGTTTTTTTCTGATGTCTCGATGCAGACAATATAATTCAACAGGTAGATAAAATTGTAAGAAATTTGTACTTCTGTTTTTTTTCAGGGAAATTATGAAGTCCTCCAGGTCATATGGTAGCCGCAGTGTAGTCCTTGGACGAGAGTCCAGAATTTCAGACTACCGCTTTAGCGTGTGTTTTTTCTTTTTTTAAGATTTTATTTATTTGACAGAGAGCACAAGCAGAGGGAGAGAGAGGGAGAAGCAGGCTCCCCGCTGAGCAAGGAGCCCGATGTGGGACTCGATCCCAGGACCCTGGGAACATGACCCGGGCTGAAGGCAGCCGCTTAACCGACTGAGCCCCCCAGGCGTCCCTAGCGTTTTGTTTTTCACCATGAACACTCACTGCACAGTGGTTAGAGAGTCTTCGAGGACAGTCTAAGTCGAAGGTACTGCACAGTGGTCACTGGCATCTTAGAGAGCAGCAGCAGAAGGAGAGGAAGAGTAGCTCTGTATGCTGTAGGGCTCTCCTCCAGTCATGGTCTACCCTGGATCCAAAATAGCCAAGTCAGAAAAGCGAGGCTTAATCTGACAAGTCATTTCAGATTGCGGAGTGGAGGGAAAAGAATTTTGGAATATATTTCAATAAGACAAGGGAGGGGTAACCCACGGTTGACTTTCTTTTGTCCTCGGGGAAAAAGGAAAAGGCTGGTAAAAGCCCATTCTGCTGGAAAGCAGCTGGAGTTTCTTAAAATTACCTTTCTCACTCCATTTCACACTTGAGAATCTGGGCCCAGGTGGGCCCAGGCAGTTCAGAGATGCATGAACATGAAAAAGTAAGGAAGATTAAAAGAAAAATCAGTTTTAGTGTTTGAGGTGAGGCAAGGCTCAGTTCTCATTTCATGCCACTTGTTCCATCTGACGAATGTCAGAGACCCAACTGGCAGAGGGGGACACTGAGTCAGAGGTTGTGCAACTCATCCCAGCTGGGTGGTGCTGGGCAAGCTGTGGAGCTTCTCTGAGCTTCTCTGAGTACCCTTTCCTCAGTTCTTTTTTTTTTTTTTTTAAAGATTTTATTTATTTATTTGAGACAGAATGAGAGAGAGAGAGAGAGAGAGCACGTGAGAGGGGGGAGGGTCAGAGGGAGAAGCAGGCTCCCCGCCGAGCAGGGAGCCCCATGCGGGACTCGATCCAGGGACTCCAGGATCATGACCTGAGCCGAAGGCAGTCGCTTAATCAGCTGAGCCACCCAGGCACCCCATCCTTTCCTCAGTTCTATATGAGAACTCCGTATAGGAGTGATATTTAAAGTGCTGAGTGAATGTGTTGTACTGAAAAAGTGTCTCTGTTCCTGCAGATTCAGGAACAGAATTATACTCACATTTCCTTCTGGTATTGACACCATTTTCTCACTCCAAGACCAAACAATGCTATGCAGAAAGAGAGCAAAGCTGCTACAATCACCGGCCAGGACATTCCATCTTTAGGTTTATTGGCCACAATACCTGCAAAGGGCATAAAGAGGGATGAACTTTAATGCCAAACTTTGGCAATTAGAAAGCACGATGAATTGAACTCTCTTACCTGTTTTCTCCACGGGCCATCACGGACCACAGTCATGCTCTGGGGTCATATCTATGCCTTGTTCTCACTTCTGTTTTTGCATGTCTGCAGTTACTTTTTATGTGAATGTCTTTCTTGTTAGAATGTTCCAGAATGAATCTTTTTTTTTTTTCTTTCATTTTTCCAAGGTCCTGGACAATCCCTGGCACATGATGGCCAATGAAATGTCATTTGTAAGAATGAATAAATAAAAGGAGTAAGCTCTAAATCTGTATTCCAGATTTACTCCAGTAAAGGAAACTTTATGTGAAATAATGGCCTAGCTTTGATTCTCTTATTCTTTAAGAAGCCATTAAATGCTTTATGGAATATTAGTGTATTAGGAGGAGGAAGAAAGAGTAAAAAGCATTATAACACTGTAACATTCCAGTGCCCTGAAAATCCCAAACTGAAAAGTCCTGGCTACTACGTATCAAGTTGTGGTGCTCAAAAGATCATCATCCAAGACTTTTCATTTGGATGTCATTCGAGGAATGATATCCAGAATAGAGATTTTCTAATCCTTTCTACCACCTCCCCTTTTTTCTTTCTTTCCCCTTTTACACATTTCAGCAATAGAAAGGAGAGAAGTGACAAAAGGGGTAAAACTGAAACCAGTTATTTTGCTCTTTCTATGGTCTGCAAAGGAAGGAAGTCAAAAGTAAAGGGCTGGGAGAAATTATATTGGTGGATGATAAATGGACTGATTTTTCTTACCCCTTCTGATTATATCCACACTCAATTCATTCATTGTATTTCTAGCATTTGTACACCAAGTCAAACTGTGTGAATCAAAGACTTTCAATTATTGTTGATTTTAGACCAGAGGCCATGTAAATATCATATTCTGGACTGTTTTACCTTTTTTCTAACATGAAGGAAGAATTAAGAAAATTCTCTTAGGAAATAAGGTTGTCAAATTCTATGGCAGGGAATAAAAGGGAATGTTTATAATTACATAGTTACTTAATATTTTCCTTTTTAAAAGGACTGACTTCAGATGCCAGCTATCCATATTAGAGGCAATAACTTTTAATAGTTAATTATGTATCTCACTGGAATTTTCTATGCATATATAAACATATATATGTATCATGAATATACATCTTTTTTTCTTAGAAATGAGGGCAATACATATTGTTCTGTCCCTTGCGTCTTTCTTTTTTAAAAAATGCTCTTGGAATACTTTCCACGAAAGTGTATAGAGATTTACCTTCTTTGATTAAATGAGTGGATAGTTCCCCAATGCATAGATGTATCATGGTTTATTTAATTGGTCTCTTAATGTTCGAGGGTTAAATTGTTTCAGGCTTTTGTTATTTCTAACAACACCCCAGTGAAATTCCTTATACATTATGGATAGATCTTTAGCTCTTCAGATTATTTAGATCATTTGGGCAAAAAGTCCATTTTGTATCAGAATTATCTGGATTGATTTTCTAGATTGTGAACTGTTTGTAGGTGGAGACTGGGTTTTTATTTTCTTTTATTGCCTCATATTTATTACAGTGCTTTTTATAAAGCAAAGTCTCAAAATCCATAGGCCAAAAAAAGTGGATTGAAAATATTAGTTACCAAATCTTTCTGATATTTAGCATAGGTTGGACTGCAGCAATATGATGTTGTTATGTTTATAACACATATCCAGACACTTGGGGTCTTTCTGATGCTCACCCAACATCAGCCTAGTCTAAGCAGATGCTGAGTACTCTGGAAGCCCATGTAGTCCTATAATACATACCCATATGCTATGTTGTATGTGCAGGTGACTAGTTCACACTAGTTCATGGTAGTAGTGGAACTGTGAAAGACTAGAGTATCATGATCATAAAAGAAACAATCATACAGATGGTCAACCCAAGCTACACAAAGTACTGTTTCAGTCAAGTCAAAATTTACTAGGCTCTATACACTGGTAACATGGTGGGATATAACATTTTACCCCTAAAGTTTCAGAGAAATAAAAGAACAAAAGGTTTTAAATGGGTTTTACATCAATGCTTAAAACTTTTTCTCCCTACCACATATAGAAAATGAGACCACTGACTTCAGGAATATCCTAGTGGAGAAGCAGAGCTCCAATCTTGTCCCTTCTCTGAACTAGGCAGTTTTTTAAGGCACCAATATCTGAAAGGCATTGGTAGAACCTCAGTTTGTTTTATTGGCATGTTGTATGCAGCATGATGCTCCAAAGATCTGAGGACTAGATGACCTTCGATATAGAATAAGCTGAGTATTCAAGTGGAGTGTTCACCAGTCAAGAGAACACCCCCTGAAGTCAAAGAGTTGATTATGTCTCTGAACTTACAATCAAGACCTGGGATGGGAGGGTCTTGACCTCTTATGATATAAAACAAGAAATTATATTCAGTATTGACAAAATTTTATTAGTTTAATTATGGAAATACTCTTTGTTCCAACAATCTTTCTTGTCTCAGATATATTTTCATAGGATAGAATGTTTCTCATTACTTTTCACCTGGCTAATTTTTATTCATTTTTCAGATTTTAACTTAAGTAGATCCTTAGAGGCTCCTTTCCTGTTGCCAGTTAAAATTAGATCTTTCTGTTACATTCTGACAATCCCTTATACTATATCATAGTATCTGTCACAAATAAATTTAATTGTATGATTACTTACTTATGTATATTATCTTCAATAGATTATAATCTTCAGAAGGCCTGTGTTTTCAAGGTCTCTTCTGTATACAAGACAAGAAAGATCTACTTCTTTCACAGTGTATACCCAACAACTGGTACAGTGTCTGGCAAATGGTAGGTACTCAACAAATATTTGCTGAGTGAATAAAACACAAAATTTAGAAAAAAGTAAATGACTCACCAGTGATATGGATGTGAATATTTTTTGTCGATCCATTGGCAGTTGTGGGAACCTCTGAAAATGTTCTGGTTGTGCTGGTGAAGACATCACCTAGGGATATACAGGGGATATCGGAACTGATCCTAATAGCCATCTCAACCCAATGAAGTGGTGTAAAACCATGATTGGATTTCACTTGCTATTAGGAAGAGCTCAATTTTAATGGCCTAAATGCTCCTACAGTACTACGTATACAGTTTACTAAGGACCAGTTTACAGCAAGGCGTGGACCTTAGAATCTAATAACTACCAAAGAAGTGAAACTCTCTGTTGGTTTAAAGAAGAAAAGAGAAGCTGTACAGCACACATAACAAAGCAATATCTGCTAAAGAATCCCCATGAGAAATTTAAGTGGTTATGGGAAAATGTCTTATGTTGGAGCTACAGAAAAATGGGCCTTTCTTATTCTCCCAGGGTATCAGAGATTCAGACAATCAAATGCCAATTCTCCCACTATAATGTGTTTGATAAGGTCAATAAAACTTCCTTTGCAACATTTTAGTAGACAAATCCGAGTTGACAAATCATCTCAATTTCTAATGAAAATGCAATTTTAATGGATTTAATTAGCCAGGAAATGCTATTTTGTAGATTTCATTTTGAAATAAAATAGAGGGAAAAAAATCTAGGACTTGGTCTCTGACTAGCTTCTTTGAGTGACTGTGGCTGGAAAAATTTTGGTTTTATTTATTATCATTTTCATCATCAAGGTGCACTTTTCAATACCTATCTGAGATCGGTTTCTTACCAGTTCTTGTTTTTCCACCTTTGCCCAAATAAAGCAGACCACTATCTCTCCTGACCCTAAATCTCCCCCCAAGTACTCACCATGAATTGTTGAGCTTGCACCTGAGGGGGATGAACTATATGTTTCACTGGGCATCCATGAAGCTGCTAAAGAAGATATTGGAAGAGTCAACCTGTATAAGACTAGTTATTTTATTGTCTCTTCTTGACTTTTAATTGAATCTAATAGTTTATAGTGAAATAACAAAATGAAAAAAAGGTTATTAATGAATATGTAAAGCAAAATCACTGAACTATTCTGCTGCACACATTAGAATGTCCCAAAATAAAGTGGGAGTTGAGGGAAAACTTGTGATCCTGATGTCTCAAATAGGGGAGGTTTTGATTATAGCCACTTAGAAGCAGGAAGAAGAAATGGAAGCAAAACACTAGGAGAGGTTTCTCTAGCCACAGAGAGTGTGTTGTGACTATTCTTGTGTCCATCCAATATATGGGAGAGAATGAAAGCCCAGGTGTGTTATGGGGGCCTTTAGTCAAGCAAAGGTGCCAAAAGGACTCTGAAGACCTTGGTAGAACATGCATGAGGGAACAAAACAGTTTGTACTTGTGCATAAGCTGATATTTTTGTTTGGCTCTGACAACTGAACTGTGTCAACAGTGAATTTTCAGACCCCTCTAGTCACAGGCCTCGCTGTGCTGAGTTGTCTTGATGGATTCAGAAGCAAACCTTCCCCTTGAGTGGATGGCAGCATCCACTATAGCTTTTGGAGTAGATCTATCAACCGATTTTGTTTAGTTCCCCATCTCTGGCAAGAAAGTTCCACTTCTTGGCAGGCTCTGCATTTCTGTATTTGACAACAGGCCTATAATGCAGTGTAAAGTAAAATAGCTATAGTTACATGTAGTTGCGATCAGTAGAAAAAGATTATGCTCATTTATTTAAAACATTAGCATGTATGATTTTCCAAGTTAAGTGCTTTCTTGTGTGTCAAGACCAAAACAAATAAGCAAAACCAAACCATACCAAAACAAACATTGAACCCCCCCCCCCAAACCAAAAGCCCTTAGTCCTCCCCTTTCTTGGTTTCTCCCTAGATGCCAATGGCAATTGCAGCTGTAGACATTATCAGGCCCTTCAGGAGAGGTATAACTCCATGCTTTCCAGGGACTGCTCACAGTACAGTCTGCCATAGCCCACTGACTTGGGGTCACTCCAGAGGTAAGGGCAGTTTTATACACAGCTATTTTGAATTGGACTAGGTCAGGGAGATGTTCTTATTTTCAGTATAATTATCTGACCCTGAACATGTGGTCTTCACTACTTTTTGTTGGTGCTGTTCTAGACAGAATACCAGGGTCAATAGATGATGGACTGAGTGTTTCAAAAGCCCATTTTTAAAGGCTAAGCCTTAATGGTGGAGATTTGACTAACAAAGAACAGCAACTAATTAAAAAGAAATTGGGACTAGGCCTGGATTTAGGTAGAATTACGAAGAACCTTACAAGATATTTTGCCCAACATGGTGCCTCCTTTACTTGTTACTTTTAGGGCTTGATACCTTTATTTTTTATTTTTTCAAAGTCTGTTTGCAAGAAAGGATGTGATAAATTAATTTATGCTAAGATATAAATAGTTGAACAAGTGCTATCCCTTTGAGGTAAGTGGGTATTTCATTTTTTCCATTTCATATTTATCTCATCAGCAAGTAAATACAGAACATTGTTTTTAAGATTTTATTTTTAAATAGTCTCTACACCCGACTTGGGGCTCCATCTTACAACCCCAAGATCAAGCATTACCTGCTCTACCGACTGAGCCAGCCAGGCGCCCGAATACAGAACATTTTGTAATGGTCAGTTACATGCAGGTACCCAGTTTTCTCACCAAATATAGACTGCCAATCTTTTCTGCTCAATATTAATTTTCCTCAGGCAAAATAACCAAGCATAGCACAATTTCAGGAGATGGTGATACCATCAGCATGATCCATCCAAATGACAAAAATGGCAGTATTTAAAATTATGCAAATTCGTTGACCACTTTTTAAATCTTCCTTTTTACACTTCTACTTCTCAGAAAATGTGTGATAAAATTAAGCTACAGAATCCACTTTGGAAAAGCAGGGAGTTATTTTTCTAGTTTTGGTTTTAAGATTTGTTTTTAATCTGTTAAAAAATATAATGGGAGTGTGTTGATAGAGGTGAAGAAAAAGGAGGTTCCAGTTGATGGATTCAACATGTCTGAAAATACTTAAGTAATATAAAGAAAAAACTTCAAGAGGGAGAATGTATTATACCTGAGTCTTTCAGCAAGATGAAGAGATGAGCAATTCTTGTATCAATTGCCCCCACAGGAAAGAGGTCTTCCTGAAGAATCCTCAGTAAGATAGAGTTGGCTACTTCTAAAGATGCATCTTTCACTAACATAATACTTTTCTAAAAGCTTATCCACTCTATCATTTAGATATCCAATTTTCAGAATGTGCTCCACATTGGCTATTCGATCTGCCATTCTTAAGTTTCCTTGAGAGTCTCTCAGCAGAATTATGTTTTTATGTCTTTTAATTGATTGAAATATTTTGTGTTCTTTATACTACCATTCTGTTTGTTAAATACATTAGTTATTTTTCCTTTAAATCTTTTGAGACTCCATTTTCATCAAAATCCATGAATAAACAGTACTTTGACATTTGGATGATAAACACCAGCTTGATGGATAACCTTCTTGAGTACATCACCATTATCAGCTGAAAATACGAACACAAGGATGCTGTGTTGCCGGAGTTTCTCAAATAAACTTTTATATCCTTCCTGAAGCATAACACTGGATTCTTCAATTTATTTAAATTTATCATTGGATGAAGCTTATTCAACAAGGAAACTATGTGCTTTAGCATGTCTTTATACCATAAAGGGATATTTCATCCTACGGTAAAAACAGAATCAATTTTGACAACATGCAAAAACTTTCTTGACATTCTTTTGTAACCATTTTACAGTGGGCAATACTATTATGACATGTTGGGCATCTTTTCCCTTTGTAGGAAAATGTGCTTAGTGTCATATCAAAATCCATGGTTACCTGAGGTTTGATAGCTCCTTTTTTGATCAAACTACAGATAATTTCTGTTACTTTTACAGGGCAAGCTGATGCAAGCTGAACTTTTCTGGAATTTGGACATCATCTTTACACGTAAATTTACTGAGACTTGTCTCAGTTATCCAATCTTTCTTAAGACATTCTGAGTTCTTCTGTTCTTGGTTTTGTCCTGGAATGATGGCATGGGTGGCAAGCAATATTCAGAGATGCAGGACTTGGGTACAGGAATCTCAATGATCTTGGTTTTCTGCCCCATCCTCCTCTTCAGGGTGAATATGTACTGGGCCAGCACCACCCCTTACACCAGGATGCCCATGCTGACACCAGCTACCCTGTTTGTTCTTGCCATGACCACTTCATCTATAGATGGGACCCTCATGCTCTTCCTGACCATGGAAAAAAGATGACACTCATCGTCTTTGGAAATGCAGGGCTTGTGTGCTAGCTGTGGAGAGACTCATGAAACCCCCAGAACTTGGTGTTTTAACAGACAATAGAAAATAAAATCGGAGAAAGAAATCTTGAATTTGTGGTTGACCTAATCAGGAACCAGGTAACAGAATGGGAGAACAGTGTTTTAGAGAAGAGGAAAGTAGAATGAGAAGTGATCTGAGACATATAAGATTTTAGAACTTGAGGGCAAGAGTGGTGAGTTTAGAGACTCAGCATCGCAGCCAACAGGGAGCAACAGGGCTTCGGGGATGATCCTATAGCCTGAAAGAAGAGCAGGGCCCAACATTGCTGTAGGTTCTGGCATTGCTATGTCCCTGTAATTGACTCTCAGCCGCTCAACTCCAGCCTCTCCATCTCTTCTGCCTATGGAAAGTAGAAGGGGTTGCTATGAAATTATTAGGCACAGCTACCAAGGGCCTGAGAAGAACCACCCAGGACCAGGGACAGGGTAAACAATGGAATTGCAAGATTTACAAAGAAGAGTAGATAAATTTTGAAGAATAAGGAATGTATGGTCAAAGAACAAAATAAAGACGCTAGGTGAGGTCTTTAAGATGTACTCTGAGGCCCAGGTGTGTGTGTGTAAGTGTGTGTGTGTGTGTGTGCGTGCGCACATGCGCGCGCGTGTACATACATGCATGGACGCATGTGGTGAGGTAATGATACGCTTGCTGATTTTGGTAATGGGGCAAATTGGAGGCAAAGGAGCCTATGGAGACTCATATCATTTTTCTGCTTGTCTAACTTAGCCAGAGTGACTGATTTCAATGTGGCTTTAGGCTCCACTGGACCGGATGGATGGCAGGGAAAAACAGAAAGAAAAAAGTAATTAAGCTTCACTTTTCTGTTCCATGGCCTGATCACCTGAGTGTCAGGATGAAAATATCCCAGGATGTTATTAACCTTATATACTTGGGTTATTTAGGTGGTCAGATTTGATATCCCCATTTCATAGGTGGTTAAAGTAAAATATGCATTTCTGTTCCAGGCTGTTGGAAACTTGGAAGCTGAACTAGGATTAGATGCTAATATTCTAAAGTTGATAAAATGACAACAAAAGAATATATTAAAACACATACTTATAAATTTAGTGTAAATGCAATGCACCCAGAATCTTCTAGTGACATCCAAATATATGTAAGCTACACAAAATGCATAAGCAAATATCCCATTAGAATGTGCTCACAAATTGCAAGAGCTTTAGAAACACTGCTAGTGGGTTTATTTCACCAGAAATCCATCCATTATCATTCTTTTTCTGCCTGTGAACATTTCATAAATCTATTGAAATAAACACACTGGAAGGAAAAAGAATCCCATTACCAATGCCTGTCACGAATCTTGCCAAATGCATCATCTAATACTGGATGTCACAAAACAGTCCAATCCAACGAGTAGAAACACGTTTCACAAATAGTTTGGGAGTGAGCAATCAATATTAACTTGTTGGATCCTAATGTGTTTTTGTGAATGATTATAAATAGAGCAACTTCCTGCAGGGAATTTTTTTCTCTAAGCTTACGGATAAAAAATGGCAACTAGTAAACAACATATTCTTATTTGCATAAGTAAGAATGTGAGTTTTCACAGCGAGGAAAATTTTGTTTGTTGGGTTTTAGAGTCCCTTCCTAGATTTCACAATTTCTAAGGCTATTTCATGGTAAGAATGATAAAGAGATGTCTGAGGATAAATGAAGTTTTCAAGTGGGGTAGGACAGAAGATATGAGGCATTGCAGTAGTTCATTTCATTATGAAATCTACTAAAACGACCAAGAATATACTTGTGTAAATTATAAAGCACTTTCATGCAAGACCTTTCAGTTTTCCAATTTCTGGGGCAGAAAATATTTTGGGTGGCCTCTATGCTTCATAATGATATGATGCATGGAATGAACAGGATTTCTTTTTTATTCTGGGCACACATAATATTGTAATAACAATTGAAATAAAGCAAACAAAAAGTTCAAAAATTCCATTTATGCAGATCATTTCTTTTCACTGTGTACGTTTGTGTGTGTTTTCTTCCTTGTCCTTGTCCATATGTACACATATTCTTTCAATTGTTCAAGAAATATTTGCTGAGCACCTCTTGTATGCCTGCCACTGCTACAGACATTATCCAGTGAGCAAGACAGGAAAAGTTTTACATCCCTGTTATTGTGTATCTTACATCTCAGCATAATTTCAACAAAAAAATCAAATAAAGAAAATAAAGAAAATCATCAGACACCAAGTATTATGCTGAGATTGAAAATATGGGATAATTTATATGTAATCATAGCATAAATTTAAATTGGAATTCAGGGATGCCTGGGTGGCTCAGTCAGTTAAGCGTCTGCCTTCCACTCAGGTCATGATCCCAGGGCCTTGGGATGGAGCCCCATGTCAGGCTCCCCGCTCATCGGGAAGTCTGCTTGTCCCTCTCCCCCTTGCTCATGCTCTCTCTCTCACTATCTCTCTTTCTCTCTCAAATAAATAAATAAAATCTTCTAAAAAATAAATAAATTGGAGTTCAGCTTTATCCTATACTATTGTCTAATAATCTTTTATTTTTTATTTTTTTGAAGATTTTATTTATTCATTTATTTGAGATAGAGAGAGAGAGGTGGGAGGAGCAGAGGGAAAGGGATAAGCAGACTCCACACTGGTCATGGAGCCCAACACAGGGCTGGATCTCACAACCCTGAGATTATGACCTGAGCCGAAATCAAGAGTTGGAAGCTTAACTGACTGAGCCACCCAGGAGCCCCTCCAAAAATCTTTTATCACCATCGCTACAGAGTTTCCCTCTACAACCAACAAGTATTGATTCATTTATCCATTCAACAATATTTGTTGAGCACCAACTATATGCCAGGCATTTCCTTAGGTACTGGGGATAAAGGTAAGCAACAAAAACAAAAAAAGATATGGAACTTGTATTATACCATTGAGAATAAAGGATGACAAACTAGTGTAGGTAAAGGAGAGTTTCAGTATAGTTCATTACAAACTCAATTTTATGTTAACACCATATAGGATAAATGTTAGTCTGTTAAGTATGGACTTTCATCCCCAGTCTAACTAATATATTTTATTTTCAATTTATAACCGAGGGCTGAAAATTGTCTATACAATAAGATGTACTGGCTAGCTTAGTACATTATGTCTATTGCTTGGATTGGCTTCATAACATTGCACTGAATTATTATCTAATCCTATTTTACATTCGGATATATTTTTCTTTAACACTCTCTCACCCCCAGTCTTATACACAGATTGTTGGACTACTGTAAGTAACATTATGTCTTCTCCCTGGCTCATCCCTTGTATGCCCATTCCAAAGCAAATGCTCTTCTGAATGTTCTATTACTCACTTACTTATATAGTTTTTAAGTTTTTATCACGTTATGCCTAAGCCACATGGTGTTTGGTTGTACTTGCTTTAATAATTTATATAAAAATCTCATTCCAGGGGTGCCTGTGTGGCTCAGTCAGTTGGGCGTCTGCTCAGATTGCAAACTCAGGGCCATGAGCTCGTGCCCCATGTTGGGTTCCTCTCTCAGTGCAGAGACTGCTTGAGATTCTCTCTCCTTCTCCCTCTGCCTCTTCCCCCCACTTGCGCTCTCTCTCTAAATAAATAAAATCTTTAAAATATATATATATCATTCCATATATTGTCACCTAGCATTTACTTTTCTGACTCAGTACAATGTTATTAAGATCCATTCATGCTGTTATGTGGCTGTCATTCACTCATTTTTCATTGTTCTGTAATATTTTATTATATGACTGTGCAACAATTTGTCTATTCTCTTGGCTATGATGATTTAGGTTATTTACAGTTTCTGCTATTATGAATAGTGTTTTCCCCTGACATTTGTGTGCACATTTCCTGGTAACATGTACTAGCGTGTGTGTAGAAGGGTGGAGTATATATCTAGGAGTGGAATTGTTGGGCTGTAGGATATGAAATTGTTTGGCATTAAAATACCATGTCAAAATGGTGGAAAGTGATGGTACCAACTTGTACTTTCACCAGCAACATATAAAAAATTGTATTGATCTACATCCTATCTAACACTTGATAATTCCAGACTTGTTAATTTTTGCCGATTGATGATATGTGAAATGGTTATCTGATTCTCGTCTTCGTTTGCATTTCCTGATTGCCAGGGAGGCTAAGCATCTCTTTGGATGTTTTCTAGCCACCGCATTACATCTTTTGTGATGTGCCTCTCTGCTCATTTTCTAATGTTTTTATATTTTTAAAAATTGATTTCTAGCCATTCTTTATATACTTCATATAAAGTTTTAATTCCTTGTCAATTATATATTCCTGATCATTTTTCAATTACATATGTTGCAAATATCTTCTCCTACACTATAGCTTGCCTTTTTTTTTTTTTCACTTCTGCTAAGGTGTCTTTTGATAGAATTTTCTTAACTTTATGGTATTCTAATGTTTCCCTCATTTTTATGGTTAGTGCTTTATGTCTCTTCTTTAAGCCCTTCTTTACCCCAAAGCCAGAAGGAAATTCACCTTTATTTTATTACATGCTTTAATGTTTGCTTTTGACATAAAGATCTCATATTCTATGGAGCCCATTTTAATGTAATGTGCATGACAGGCATACATTTTAATACCTTTTTTTCTTATAAATAGTCAAGGTTTGCAGATCCCTTTGCTGATTGCCTTCTCTTTTCACAGGAATCTGCCATGTTGCCTCTGGCATCTCTAGGTTATGCTTATTTGTGGATCTCTGGGTGTGCTCTCTCTTCTGATCCGCCCCTTTTCATCTCTCGTATTTGGGCACTGAATTCACAGGTGTCTGTTACATTATTAACGTATTTGTTAAAAGACACATGTTAAAATAAATTATAGAGGGTCATACACAAACGGTCAAAGTGTGTCATGCATTAAGGATCATGATTAATCCAGATCTGTGAACCTGAGGTCCATAAAGGAGGTAAAATAAGTAACTAACGCGACAAAGAGCAACATTATACATGTTCCCTTTGCTCTTTACTTCCTGAGGACACATTCCCAGCAGTGAGATGACTGAGCCAGCAGGTATAAAAGACTTCTAGAGGCTCTAAATGTACAACTTAAACGCCAGCATTTACTCTTTGTGGCCAAGGGCCTGGCAGTTAAACCCAGAGCTCTGCAGCAGGGATCCGGGTCTTTGCCGCAGCCACATCCCTGCCGCTTCCCTAACCACGCAGATCTCCGTCTTGTACCACTAGGAGGCAGTATACTTCCTCTTCAGATGCTGTGGCTCCCTGCTGAAGCAGCATCAGCACAGACTGCCGCCAGGTGGCCAGAGGCAAAGGCCAGACCATTTCTGTGCCTCGCGCCGGCTCCCTCTTCTCACTGCTCTTCGTGATACGTGTATTCTGGCTGGTTCCCTCTCTCCTCCGATATCCTCATAGTTTGCTCTTTCTTCTCCCTGGGTTAGATCTTCCCTCAGATGTCACCTTGCTCAGGAAGGCCTTGCAAAACCACCCTACTCAAAATGGCAGCCCACTCTCCCACCTGATCCTCGATGTCCCCCTCCACTGCTTGCTTTGTTCCCTATCGCTCATCACCATTTGCTTGTCTCTCTTCCCCCAGAATTTGGAACTTAGATCCGTTTTGTTCACAGATGTATCCCCAGCAACTACAACAATGCTTTAAACACAGGAGATGTTTTGTAAGTATTTGTTAATATGATTATGAGCAGAGCACGTGGTAGTTGCTCATTATACGTGTTGGATGAATTAATGAGGCCCAGAAGACCCCAAGGGACTCACAGTTACACTTACAGTTTTTGGTATCTTGCCTGCTGGGGGTCCAGGAGTAGTTGAAGCCTTGGGTAGTCACACTGGAATTGCTGGCTGGAAGACAAAATTCTCAGAATCCAAACTTCTTATACAGCTGTGATTTCACTTTACTTTGATGTGCTGAATTTTTTATCTATGTGACTTTGGGGAAATCTGAAATTGAAAACGTGCTTTCCTATACAGGGACATAGCTGGCATATTAAGCAAAAGCTCTGTAGTTTATGTTTAATGCCAACTTGTCACTGATTTTCTTTCTTTTTCTGTTCTTGTTGCCAACCCAGATCACTGGGAGTACTGTCAAGACTACTTTCATGTTATCTTAAAATTCCACGAGAAATGAAAAGTATAGTATAATAATTCACCAACCCATATTTTGAAGATTACAGTGATTGTCATATCAACGTATAGCCATCATTTACATTACAATTTGCCACAGAGCAGCTTGAAACCAAAATATCAACATCAAATGAAAAACATAGCCTTTTGCCCACACCTCAACATTGTCAGAGCTGTACTAAAACTTGTGTTTTGTCTCTTTTCAGTCACATAAGGAAAGTCTGCTATACTCACTTTGAGGGGTGGTATTTGGAGTCAGAGAACCTACTTCTCCAAGGGCTGTGGAAGATACAGCTGGATATCCTATTTTGAAAACAAAATTCCCAAATTATTGTAGGCGTTTACATTCCCATGTTTAATATGCTGCTGTACCTAACAAGGGTGGCATGCAGAGCGGGAATATTAAAGAAGGAAAGAACCTTAGTGAATACGTAGTCTAATGACTTCATTTTATCAACTATGAAACTGAGTCCAAAAGGCATATGCCTGTGGCTACATAACCAATATTCAGTATCATTTATATGATATTAATCCAGTTCTCCTATCTCCAAGTGTAGTACATTCACACTTTCAAAATACATTGTTTTAGTGTCCACTGTGTGCCAGACTCCAGTCTACACACAACAATGAAGACGAGGTTCTTGCCCTCATGGAACTTACCTTGAGTGAGTTTTCACAATTGTACACAAATTTTCATATGTGCAATATGGTTACTTATCTACTTTAGTTCTTAGCTTTCAAAATCACCCTCATCCTTATAGTCCATCATTTCCCATTCTTCTCCTCTCTCTCTTCCCCCCAAAATGAGACTTATTCATATTCATTTGAAAATATCTCTAGGGTTGAAGCAATACCCAATACACTCCATTGAAAACATGGTCATATCTCTTGGAAAACAAATATATTTAAGGTTCCTTCCATAAATACTCAATTCAAGAAGATAACAGAAGTAGATAGAAAGGGAAACTCAAGGCAAGGAAAATAGAGTTAGAAAAAGTATGTTGATCCCTGTCGAAACCTGGGTGGGGATAGTACACAAAATGCATTTCTTGATGTTGTGTACTCTTAATAGATATGGGTCCAAAATTTAGTCAGAACTTTCTAGTAATGATGCTAAGAAATAAAGAATATATGTTATGTCATTAATGGCTATCATAGGATAAAACCAGTCCATTTTCAAGAGAAACACAGCTACTCTTTTTATTGTGATTAAAAACAAATTTCTCCCCAGTCTTTTTTTTTTAATCCTTTTTAAAAATTTCATTTAGTTATTCATTTGAGAGAGAGAGAGACAGAGAGACAAAGAGAACAAGCAGGGGGGAGGGGCAGAGGGAGAGGGAGAAGCAGGCTCCCCACTGAGCACGAAGCCCTAGGCAGGACTCTATCCCAGGACCCTGGGATCATGACCTGAGCCGAAGGCAGATGCTTAACTGACTGAACCACCCAGGCGCCCCCTCCCCAGCCTTTTAGAAAAGAATACTGTATACTGTGTCTAATATTCTTAACAATATCCTTATAGTATGACAGTACGCTCGTTCGCTTGTCGGCTGGAGTTAGTAATGAATGGCATCCCACCTTCCCAGGCACCTCAGTTCTGGAAAATGACATGCTTAAATAAAAACATGGATAATCAAATCTCTGAAAAAAATACATGTAGGATACATAAATAAATTGGCCTCATGGCTTATACCAATCATCTATAAGTGATGTACAGAAATGATTAACATCAATCATTTTGCGATGCAGGCTGCTAATGGACACCAACGACACCCTCCACCTGAGCTCCAGGAATATGGTCAGACATGGGCAGATGCATTAGAGGCTGCTTCACATGGTGCTATATGAGGAACTAAAACGGGCAACCAGCATCAGGATGGCAGATAAAATGTTTTAAATACTGAACATGCACAGCTTCATTTATCCAACAAATATTTATTGAGTGCTCGGTGTGTATGAGAATTGGGGATGAAGTGAAGAGAGAAATATTGCTCTTGCCCCCACAATTTAGTGAGAATATAGGTCAGTGTGTCAGACTATCAGCTGGTCACCAAACCCATTCTTCTCTCTGGTACAGAAGAACTATATCTCTTAGCCTCCTGTGTGGTTGGTTAGGTGTGGCCGTGTACTAAGTCTTAGCCAATGGAACATGAGTGGGAGTGATGGTTGTCATTTCAAGACCTGATGTGTAAAACCTTCCATGTAAGATCCTCCATGATCTTCCCTCATGTGCTATCAGATATTATGATGCAGGGGGACTTAGAAGTCACAACTTAAAGATGACAGACCCGCTAGAAGCCTGGGTTCTTGAAAGACCATGTGGAACAGAACACCCAGCCACGGATCACAGAGTGAATTTGAATTGTATTTCTCTCATTGAGATGGCTTTATCTTCATCCTTATCTGCAGCAATTCCTTCACTAACCTATTTTATTTTATTTATTTTTCAAGTTCTATTCAAATTCTAGCTTGTTAACAGATAGTGTAATATTGGTTTCAGGAGTAGAATTTATAGTGATTCATCACTTACATACAACACCCAGTGCTCAACACAACAAGTGCCCTTCTTAATGCCCATCACCATTTAGCCCATCCCCCCACCCACATCCCTCCAGCAACCCTCAGTTTGTTCTCTATAGTTAAGAGTCTCTTATGGTTTGTTTCCCTCTCTTTTTTTTTTTTTTAAGATTTTATTTATTTGACAGAGAGACACTGAGAGAGGGTTTTTTTGTTTTTTTTTAAAGATTTTATTTATTTGACAGACACAGCGAGAGAGGGTTTTTTTTGTTGTTGTTTCCCTCTCTTTTTTCCCTTTCCATATATTCATCTGCTTTGTTTCTTAAATTCTACATATGTGTGAAAGCATATGGTATTGTCTTTCTCTGACTTATTTCACTTGGCATAATACACTCTAGCTCCATCCATATCGTTGCAAAATCCACTCTCACCACTGCTACTTAACATAGTATTGGAAGACTTAGCCTCAGCAATGAGACAACAAAAAGAAATAAAAGGCGTCCAAATTGGCAAGGAAGAAGTCAAACTTGCACTATGTGCAGACATGATACTCTATGTAAAAAACCCCAAAGACTCCACCAAAAAATTGCTAGAACTAATACATGAATTTGGCAAAGTTGCAGGATATAAAATCAACCGTACAGAAATCTGTTGCATTTCTCTATGCCAGTAATGAAGCAGCAGTAACCTATTTTAAAATTTTTGTATTGTTACATATTTTTAAAGTTACCTCATATCCTTTTAAAAATAAGGCAAGATAAAAAATGCATAGAGGGATAGAACAACTAGTCATAAGTAATCTTTGGATACTAAGAGATACTGAGAGATATGATGTGTTTCTCCTAATTAATAGAGTAAGAAAAGGTGAGAGAGGAAGGGAGAAGGGAGGGGAAAGAGAAGAAAAATTCTTTCCAGGTTTTAAAAGATTCTCAGAAGGATGAAAAGAATGATCCCTTTACCCTGGGATTCCTTACATAGGAGAGAGTGAAGCTTTCGTTGTTCGTCAACAGTCTCTTAGCTCACCTCCCATGGAGGTCCTTCCTTCCTTCCTTCCTTCCTTCCTTCCTTCCTTCCTTCCTTCCTTCCTTCCTCCCTCCCTCCCTCCCTCCCTCCCTCCCTCCTTCCTTCCTTCCTTCTTTCCTTCCTTCCTCCCTCCCTCCCTCCCTCCCTTCCTCCCTTCCTCCCTTCCTCCCTCCCTCTCCTCCACCCTGAGAACTGACCTCCATAGAATTCACTGAGGGATTTAGTAAGTGAAAGCAGAAAGGAATGGTTTTAAAGTAGTGATGTGATAATAATGGTGAGAATAATGATATAGAAAAAGAGGTAAGAGGTAATCATCAGAGAACTTTGTATTTATTTGTAGGCAATATTACCGTTACCTAGAAATCTCAGTCTAATAAGCAACTGTCAGTCACCTTTTAAAACACCTCTTACTTAACAAGCAATGGACATTGTCCCCAGCCAGTCCAATTGTCCACACTGACCATTAGCTCCATGTGATTTACTTCTGTCAGGAATCAGTGGAATCCTGATGAAGTATGATAATTTGACTGAGAATTTCATTTGTATCAAAATGACTGATCAAATTTCTTTTCTGGAGAATCGGAAACTGAGGTGACATAAATCCTTGCTTACTGCAACTTTACTGCAGGGAAAGGAGAATTCATTCATTCGATTCCACCTAACGTGTTGTTCTTGGACCACACGGGAGGAGGAACAGTGACGGCCCCAGCCTCACGCACTGCCGTGATCTTTGTGTTGCTGTGCCTCTTGCCTGGCATAGATATCAGCGCTGCTCTATGCTTCCTCTCACGGGCCTGTAGACTATATTGAGGGCTGAATGTGTGCCAATAAGCTTCCAGAAACAAAAAGATCAATGACACCCGTCAATATCCCCAGGGAACTCAAGCTCAATTCAGTCTTCTCCGTCTCCAGCTGAATTTTGTTTCGGTCTTGGCCTGAGGGTCTGTACCAGCTTGCACAGGTTATTGAAAAAATGATCCCTTTACTGTGAGGCCTTGTTCCTCACGTGCAAGTCAGCACTAAAGCCATTTAGAAAACTATCTACTTCTTTAGGTTAATTAAATGCCACCCACTCGTCTTGGCTTTACACTATGCTTCAAGGTTAAGGTTCCTTGGCATTATATGACCTGACCTCTAACAATCTCCACATTGTTATCTCTTGCTACTCCCTTCCTATGTTCTTTCATTTATTGACCCAGCATTTGGGAGCCTCTATCTTCCAGGCATTGCACTTAGCACCGAGGGCACAATGATCACCTTCCTTGGAACTGGAATTCATAGAGGATATGGACATCAACCAGAGATTCACAGAAATCAATCCAAATATGAGAACACATGAAAGAGGGAATGGCTTATTTAGAGTCCCAGGAAGGCTTCCCTGAGGAATGGGGTGGGGAAGTGGGGGCAGGGGAGGGGAGGTGGGAGCCTCCAGGCAGAGGACACATTGCAAAGGCCCAGTGGGAGGTCTCATGCACTGTTAGTAACAGCACTGTGTGGTACGTGCATGTCTATTCAGGGCTGGGGCTTTATAAGCCCTCAACAAGGGTTTGTTCTGTGCATTGAATTGAACTGAGTGTGAGATTGCAAGGCATCACTTGTCACAGTGCATACCCATGGCCCCAGCAGCAGAGGACAGTGATCAAACTGTAGCATACCAGTAGCAGGAACACTGCTTCTTTCTCAGGGATGTTTGTGTGTGTGTGTGTGTGTGTGTTGAACGATTTTATTTATCTATTTGTCAGAGAGAGAGAGAGAGAGAAGCCTAACCAGGGGGAGCGGCAGGCAGAGGGAGATGCAGGCTCCCTGCTGAGCAGGGAGCCCGATGTGGGACTCCATCCCAGGACCCTGGGATCATGACCTGAATTGAAGGCCGACCTTTAACTGACTGAGCCACCCAGGTGTCCCTGTTGTTTTTGTTTTTAAAAGAAGTCTCTTCCTAGAGCCTGACCTGGAGATCTGTAACTATAAGAGCACATAATTGGCTGTCTTTTGACATCAAATAGAGCATTTTAGAAGAATTATATTTATATTCCTCTGAGCCAAGTCTTTGAGATTCATATTGATCATCTATTTCAGCATGCGAATAAGACAGCTTATTTTTTCTGTTTTCTGTTTCAAGGTTACATTTACATTTACAATACAGCAAAGCCTCTTCAGCACTCAGTAGTTAGTTCCGTATTATAACATGCCGTGTAGGCGACTAATATGCCAGACCCAGTGACAAAGAGTTGCTTGCTTTGTCTGCTGGTTGTTTATTTGTTCTTCAGTTTGAATGCTTATTGTTATTAAACCTTGCAAGCATCCAGAGATACATAATAATGACCCATGTTTCCAGGAAAGAAGGGTGTTAGAAGAAAACACTACTTAGTACAAAATGTCTTGCTTATATTAATTTGAAAACTGCCATGAGGTTAGATGAGAAGTTTCAAAACTTTCCTAGCCCATTTCTATTTCAGCTTAAAAAACTTTTTTTCACTAAAATTAAAAATTACCCCTTTATATTATCACTAGAAATTCAATTAAGTCAGAAGACAGCTCTGTTCAGTTCTGAGTTAAATGGAAGACAGAAACATGTTCTCTAAGAGCTAATTCTGGTTGGCTTCTCATGACATTATGAAGCTGAATGGGATCTCTTCACCCTTCTTTTGTTAATCAATTCCTCCTTTGTGCTTGAAAAAATATCCTTAAGCCCCAGAATATTTACTGAGTTATCAATCTTAGGGACGACCATGTGTTATCACTGTTCCAGGTGATAGAGATACATCAGTAGACAAATCAGACCCCCAAATGCCCTATGGGATTCACTTTCTTGTGGGGAGAAGTCAAACTAGTGCATTATAGTGCATTCGATATATAACAGGATGTTAACAAAGGTTGTGGGGAAAAATAAAACAGGGAAAGGGGATAGGAAGTGAAACAGAGCAGGTTACAGTTTTCAATTAGCCCCATGGAGAAGATGACATTTGAACAAAGATTGGGAGATGGGAGTGTGAGCCATATGGATTTGGGGAGAAAGAATTTTCCAGGCAGAGGGAAGAAATACAAAGGCCCTGAGGTGAAGGCACCGCTGACATGCTGTGGGAACAGTGAGGAGGCCAATTTGCATGAAGCAAAGTGAGCAAAAAGGAGAGGAGAGTAGTGGAAATATAAGAAACTGGATATAACAGGAGAACTTTCAGGCTAATTTTGTAGATATTTGCCCTTCCTCACCACCCCTGTTCTTCCTCCACTCACATGACCATGATCCTGGTGGGTTTTATTTACATCAGTATCCATCACAAGTAGAAGTAGACACATAATTCTAGGGCTAGAGTATTTGTTTTTATTAAAACACACACACACACACACACACACGACTTAGATAGACTGGTTAATTAATCAACCATTCTATTTCCTACCGTAGGTTCCTACCATGTTCCAAGGGACTTAAGGGGACAAATAACACAGTGTAACATTTTGACACTTATGAATCAGCTACTATATTAGGTGTTTTCCATGCCTAGTCCCTTCTGTTGCTCTTAATAATTCATTGAGGAAGAAATTACCCATACTAATGTTCTTCCTTTTCTCCTTCCTCTTGTTTTCCCCCATTTTCTTCAAGCACCCTCACCTTTGGCCATGCTTTTAGAACTCTGTTTATTATTTGCCAGTCCATCACACTGTTGCCAAGAGCTATAGCTTTCTGTGGATCATCTCAGTGGGTAAGCCATCACATCATGGTTGCTCATTTTCACAAAATTATTTTATTTAGTAATTTATTTTAATTTTTTATCATTTTTTTCATTGTGATAAGTGATGATAAACCCCATCATCTATTTCACCCATTTTCCCCACCCACCTCCCCTCTAGTAATCATCAGTTTGCTCTCTATAGTTAAGAGTCTGTTTCTTGGTTTGCCTCTCCCTTTCTCTATTGTTTCCTTTGCTTATGTGCTTTGTTTCTTAAATTCCACATATGAGTGAAATCATATGGTATTTGTCTTTCTCTGATGGACTTGTTTCGCTCAGCATTACACTCTCTAGTTCTAACCATGTTGTTCTAAATGGCAAGATTTCATTCCTTTTTTATGGCTGAAAGATAGTCCATTGTATATATATACTACATCTTCTTTATCCATTCCTCTATTGATGGACGCTTGGGCTGTTTCCATATTTTGGCTATTGTAAATAATGCTGCAATAAACATAGGGATGCATATATCCCTTTGAATTAGTGTAATTTGGTAAATACTCTGTAGTGTCATTCCTGGATTGTAGGGTAGTTTTTTTTTTTTGTTTTGTTTTTTTAATTTGGGGGAGAACGTCCATACAGTTTTCCATGATGACTGCACCAAATTGCATTCCCACCAACAATGTTTCTTGTGTTTTTGATTTTAGCTATTCTGACAGGTGTGAGGTGATAGCTCATTGTAGTTTTTAAATTTCCCTCACGATTAGTGATGTTGAGCATCTTTTTATGTGTCTGTTGGCCATCTATGTCTTCTTTGGAGAAATCTCTGTTCATGTCTTCTGCCCATTTTAATTGGATTATTTGTTTTTTGGTATTGAGTTGTATCAGTTCTTTATACATTTGGATAACCCTTTATCAGATATATCATTTGCAAATATCTTCTCCCATTCAGTAGGTTGCCTTTCAGTTTTGTTGACTGTTTCTTTTGCTGTGCAGAAGCTTTTTATTTTGATGTAGCATCAATAGTTTATCTTTGCTTTTATTTCCCTTGCCTCAGGATTTTATTTTTTAAATAAAAAGTGTCTATATTTAAGGTGTACAACATGATTCTATATATACATACATACTGAAATGATTAGTACACTCAGCTAATTAACATATCCCTCCTCACATAGTTACCATTTGTTTTTTTATATAATGAGAGCACCTAAAATCTACTCTTAGCAAATTTCCAATATTCAACACAGTATTATTATAGTCATCATGCTGTACATTAGATCTCCAGACTTATCAATCTTACATAACTCCAACTTTGTACCTTTGACCAACATCTCCCCATTATCCCACTTCCCCACCCCAGTAACTAGTGTTCTACTCTGCTTCCATATATTTCACTCTTTTAAATTCTACTATAAGTGAGATGCAGTTTTCTTTTTTTTTTTTTTTAAGATTTTATTTATTTATTTGACAGAGAGAGGCACAGTGAGAGGAGGAACATAAACGGGGAGTAGGAGAGGGAGAGGCAGGCTCCCCGCTGAGCAGGGAGCCCGATGCGGGGCTCGATCCCAGGACCCTGGGATGACCTGAGCTGAAGGCAGACGCTTAAGGACTGAGCCACCCAGGTGCCCAGTAGGATCTTATTTTAAGGAACTCTTGTGACTCTCCAGAAATTTCCCAACCGTATCATCTTAGTGTAATAGCAGATCAAGTAACATTTTTTTTCCCTGCTTTTTAACAAATATGTTCATTTGACTTTATTCTCATTCCCTAATACTAGAGCTATTTTATAATGCAGGCTCCTTAAGGTAACAAATGTTCTTTTCCTTTCCTTAAATTTCTTCACAGAAGTAAGAGTGGTATATGGTCTGATGGATGCATTTAATGTATGTCAACTAACCCTGTGGAAAACTCAGCTAGAAGAAACTCATTTCTGCTTTCAACTGGTAGAAGGTTAATGTCATGAGGGCATAGTTGTTTTCTCTTTTGGTCACTGTTGTATTCCCAGTACCTGGAAGAATACCTGGTACATAGTCACGGCTTAATAAATATTTGGTAAATGAATTATATCACTTCCTTTCCAAAAAATATTTATTGGGCTCCCAGCCCCATTTCCTAAGGGATAACACTGAGAATTCTTAGGCTGGAGCTTAAAGCTCTCTTTATTCTGCATTTTCTAATACTTTTCCCTGCTTCTGTGCTACACAATCCCAGCCCCTGATCCAAGCTTATCTCCTAATATTTTCTCAAATTCCCACAAACATCCTTGCCAATGCACAACTACTCACTTTGTTCTCTTTGCTTAGAATGTTTTTTCAAGCTCTCAACTGAGTCAAATAAATGCAACACATACTTAAAGGGTCAGTCGTCTTATTTCCTCTCTTTGGTAACATTTCCTGACTCCAAGAACCCATAGGGACATCTCCTTACTCAAAGTCCAAAATTTTCTGGTCTGCACCTCTCCTTGAGTATTTTAATTCTATACGATGCAGCACCTTTCACCTTACTATTTTGAATTATCATTTTCATGTGCACATATCATCTCTTTCCAAGTACACTGCAACCTTTTTGAAGGCAGAAATACATTATCATCTCTTTTTGTAGACATCATGGAGTCTATTAAATGACACTTACATAGTGAAGGAACAGTATTCTCATTAATTCTTTTATTCATTCATCTATTCAACTAGTACTTTTGTGCATCTACTCCATGCTGGGCGTATGTCCCCTGTCCTCACAAAGTGTTCAAACCAGTTGGAGAAACCCTGATATTGAATGTGGTAAGAACTAGATTTGAGTCAGAAAACTTTGGTGTGAATACTAACTTTGCCACTTACTAGTTGTGTGGTCATCTCTGTGACTTCATCTGGAAAATGGGGGTGATAATGCTTACTCTGTCTACCTCTCATAATAAAGATCAAACCGTATTGTATTTTATGTGCAAATTTTTCTAAATGACAGGATACGGTAGTTTTAATTTGTCCACAAATTCTTTGATACTCTTCCCTTCAAGAAGTGGAGCCTAATTCTCCTCTTCTTGAGTCTGAGCTGGACTTAGTGACTCGCTTCTAACAGGTGCAATAAAGCAAAATGATGTGCAATAAAACGGCAGTGTGACTTTTGTCTTGGTTACTCTATTTCTTGAATTACTTGGTCTGAGGGAGGGCAGCTGTCATGATATGAGAAGCCTTATGGAGAGACTCATATGGTGAGGAACTAGGGTCTCCTGACAACATGCTCAAACTTGGAAGCAGAACCCTCAGCCCCAGTCAAGCCTTCAGATAACTGAAGCCTCAACCAGCCCCACTTGACTATAACCTCATGAAAAGACCTGAGCCTTACCACCCAGCTCAGCTGCTCCTGACTTTCTGACCCCAAAATCATGTAAGACAATATATGTTTTAAAAGTTGCTAATTTGGGGGTAATTGGTCAGGGAGAGCTGGATAATATGTAGAGTAGTAAAGAGATTTAAGGTATTATTTTTGACTATTCTAATATTTGTTGAATGAAGAATAACATAATCTACTAGAGTTTACTGCTGAATGATGAGTTAGAAGTGGAAGGAAAAGCAGCTTCCAATAAAAATTGCAAAACATTAAAAACTAGGAAAAATCAGATGGATGTAAAATTTCTGATGGGTGATTTGCAGACATTTTTCACCCTGCCACATGCTTCATTTTCTGAGAGGTATCAACCTGTGACAGTGACTGCAGGCTACATGCCAAAAGGCTACAACCTGAAAGAACTGTTCATTTCTCCTGACTGCTTTTGTTTTATTTCATTTTTGGTTCTCATTCTGAGCTAAAATTGATAGTTTTAATTAAATAAGAAATGAGAACTATACTTCTCCTCTACATAGAATATACTTTATTTTTATACTAAAGAAAGTAACCACGGTTCTTTGTTAAACACAAAGGCTATAGACATGGGATTTATGATTTGTTTGCATAATTGCGACCTTCTGAAAGTCACTACTATCCCTTTGCCATAATAACACTGACCCAGCCTGGCCTCCATTATTAATAATGCCACTGGGAGGCTGAATTCATAGTCCTCACCAGTCAACTTTGTCAAAATTAATTTGAACCAGAACAAATTTAAATTTAAAACTATCTAACTACATCTGGTCCACAGGATGCCCATTTATAACCAATTTCTTAAACGCCCCACTGAGAACACAGTTGTGGAGGAAGACTGTCAATTTATTAACCTATTTAATAATAAATACAGAATTTAAATTTCTCACTGCATATTTATTGACCCTAATTTTGCTAGGGTTTCAAGTGAAGGGCTTTGGAAGCTATGTTAACTCTTTAAAGCCATAAGAATAGTACTTAATATATTTGCCTAAAATGTTATAGATAATAAAAGAACATGAATCATACAAATTTACTGAAAATGTTTTCTTTATTAATCTGCTTGGTTAAAGGATTAATAGCTCATGGAAAATAAAACAGTGTAGTCACTAGTTGAAGATGACATGCTACTATATATAGAAAATCCTAAAGCCTCCACCAAAAAACCACTAGAAGTAATAAATGAATTCAACAGAGTTGCAGGATACTTAATTAATACCCAGAAATCAGTAGCTTTTCTATATACTAATAAAGAAGTCTCAGAAAGAGAAATTAAGAAACAATTCCATTTATAATTGTACCAAAAAAACAAAAACAAAAACATAAAAACCCTAAGAATAAACTTAACCAAAAAGGTGAAAGACCTATATTCTGAAAACTATAAAATACTGATGAAACGAACTGAAGATGACACAAATAAATAGAAAGGATTCCATGCTCATTGAATGGAAGAATTAATATTGTTAAAATATCCACACTACCCAATGCAATTTACAGATTCAGTGCAATCCCTATCAAAATACCAACATCGTTTTTCACAGAACTAAAACAAATAATACTAAAATTTGCACACAATCACAAAAGACCCTGAAATAGCCAAAACAATCTTAAGAACAAAGCTGGAAGTATCACAATTCCATTTTTCAAGATACACTACAAAGCTATAGTTAATCAAAAGAGTATGATACTGGCACAAAAACAGACACATGGATTGTGGAACAGAATAGAAAGCTCAGAAATAAACCCATGCTTATATGGTCAATTAATCTATGAGAAAGAAGGCAAGAATATACAATGGGAAAAAAAATCTCTTCAACAAATAGTGCTGGGAAAACTGGAGAGCTACATGTGAAAGAATGAAACTGAACCATTTTCAAACACAAAAATAAACTGAAAATGAATTATTGAAGATCTAAATGTGAGACCTAAAACCATAAAAATCCTAGAAGAGAACACAGTCAGTGTGCACATGATGTAAATAGTAGTGCTATAGTAAACTATATACTAGTTATATCAGTGCTGTTTCCTTATACTTTCCCACTGCAAACTGCCTGGTATGCACCTTCTCAAACTTGAAGAATCCCAGGGATCTTTGTGATGTGCTCATAGCCTTAATGTTTAACTTAGCAAAGGCCTTAGTACTCTACATCATCAGTATACCCTTCAAGAGAAGTGATTGTGTTGCTCCTCACTGTATTTCTGGTTCCTGGCAAATGCAAATGGACGAATGAATGCATATGGATTCCTTCTAAACACTGAAAGGGAGAAGACCAACTTTAAGTACATATCTGACGGCTGGTGCATAATAAGCATCATCTTCCAAAGTGGCAACCTTAATAAGCATGGACCTGGAAAAATAATGCCTAGGCGTTTTTCTCTGTAGATTGATTGGAACAAAGGGTGGCAAACTATGGCCCCCAAGTCAAATTCCACCCACTGCCTATGTCTGTAAATAAAGTTTTACTGGAACACAGCCATGTCCATTTGTTTATGTATGTCTATGGCTGTTTTTGTATTACAACGGCAGAGCTGAGTAACTGTGATAGAGACCATATGGCCACAAAGCATACAATATTTACTATCTGGCAGATAAAAACAGAAAATGTTTGCTGACTCCTGGAAAAGAAGATGTTGATAGGTTATTCTTAATCCTAGATTTTGACAATGGGAAACATTTATTTTTCATTTATTGAATATTTCTATTTTAAGATATTATTCTGCCATATTTAACACCACACAGCTTTGTAATCTGAGGGGTTCTTGGCATACATATCCTTACAGTGTCTTAGGAAGTTGCTACTGCAAGATTTGTATTTTAAGATGAACTCTTTGCCCTGTAACAAAAATGATGCATAGCTTTCAACATGAAACCTGCAGCCAAAAAAAAAAAAAAAAAAAAAAGGTCCCTCTGGTTTCAGATTGTCCCGTAAAGTAGAAATTCTGCCTTGGTCAAAACAAAACTCAGGGGTATAGAAAGAAGTGGCTAAAACCTCACAGAAAAACACTATTTCCCAAAACTCAAAAGCAGAATTTAGCAGAAACATATGAGCCAGTTTTTAGGCCATTACATTTGCCATTGTGTTGTAAGGGATTAAGCTGCTGGCCTAAGGCAACTTCATGGGCTCCTGAGTGTGTCCCCTCTGCAGCAGGCCTGGCAGGACACTCAGGACCACCCTCATGGGCAGCAGTGGCCAGGTGTCTGTCTGTCCCACAGGGCAGCTGGTCAGTTCTAGGGCTTCCTCAGAGCTCGAATCAGCCCTTAGCTGGTCCACCTAGAAATGAACCAAACTCCAGGCCTTGCTAGATCCTTGCTTCTCAAAATGTGGCCTGTGGCTTCTCTTAGGAACTTGTTAGAAATGTAGACTCTCAGGCCCTGCTCCTCCACCTCAACTTAGTGAATCAGAATCTGCTTTTTAACAAGATCCTTGGGTGATTTCTATGTATATTAAAGTCCTTAACTGATCAGTCCTTAACTGATAAAGTCCTTAGGATACCTAGGATCAGTCAGGGTTTGAGAAAAATCATGAAATAGGAAGTATTTGTCTGGCATATTCTTCCTCAATATTCAAGTGGTTCTCTTGCCCCACTACTGAGATATCCCTTTTTAATCCTTTCTCCATATCCCAAAATATACATGCACACTCAAACACATATGACTCATTAACCCCTAACTCTCTATCCCAAATGGAAATCCATTTAATGATGAATAATAGCTGAAGGTGGCAAGGACATTACTTACCCCAGGGGGTATTTGCATTCAACTTTTGTTTTAATATTTAAAAAAAAAATCCCCTCCACCTCAAAACAAAACAAAACAAAACAAAACAAAACAACTCTTTGTATATGCCAAAAAAATTGACCTTACAGTGCTATAATTTTAGACATTCTGATAAGCTAGGCCAGCAGTGAAGCTACTCTGGCCCCTCCTGCTAACCTAGTAGTCTTTAAACTTTAGCAAATGCCTTTAGGCTATGTGATTGATTAACTTTCCTTTGAATATCTAGTTCTTTCATTGTTTCCTAGGAAGAACAGAGCACTCCTATACCTCCTGAAACAGGAAGCAGACCCCCTTGCACAGCCCCCCAGCACTGAGATCACTGAGATAACCTCTCTAGCTGGGACCACCAAGTCTGCGCATCATCAAGAAATGTTACAGACTACCGCATTCCCTTACCAACTAACTGTCCTGAACCCCTTTAAAAATCCCTGGGCCAGGCAGAAACCTTGGAGTTGGCTTTTGGACAAGAGTCTGCCTTCTCCCCAGTTGGCCAGCCTGCTGAATAAAGCTCATATTCCTTTCCAGTCAAAACTCCTCTTCTGAGTATTGGCCTATTGAGCGAGGGGCAGCCAAACATGCGGTTTGGTAACAGCAGGGTAGGATATTTTGGAAAGAACTTTTAAAAAATATATTTATTGTTGAATCACAGGAATCTGTAGGCTCTGGTTACTCAAACAGCTGCCTGATGAGCCACTGATCACCCTATACTGACCCCTCTCCTTTTCTGAGTTTACTAGAATAAGAATCACTGAGCATTTGAACTTCCTGGGAGACTGTGAGGTAGGTGGGGAAGGAAGCATCTCGGAGGACTGTTAGCTTGCAGGCTTCCAACTCTTCTCTGGGAACAAAGGGGAGCAAAAGCTCCACTCTTCTTACTAAATCTCCTTTTTGCTCTGTAATATTCTCAGAATTTCTCTACTTTAGATTTTTCTTCTGTATTTTCATCTCAATATCTGTCAACAATAATGGCTTGATAAAGCAATAACTCTTGCACAGGCATCAGAAGTTTTCCCAGAGTTCATAAAGCACCCAGCAGTACTACCACAAGCAGAAAGAATGTTTGGAAGTAAGTGTTTAAGAACTTACAACAAGTAAGGGAGTATGATCCAGTGATGACATTGCTTTCCAGAGTCTCAACTGCATCTTCTAAGTCATTCCCAAAGATACATGCTAGAATGTGACTAGAATGTAACCTATAATTTTGGGAAACTGAACTCTTCAAGATTTATTGGCTTTAATATTTGATCACAGAGGATAAAAATTCATTTGACAATTTAAAAATAACCATCTGCTCAGAACCTAAAATTATATCAGATCAAGGGCTGTCCTGTAAATTGGAATTATGGTGTGCTTTGGGTATCAGGATCAGTGCCCTTCCTTATTATCCTAAAATTATTCATTATTTTCTGATCTTAAAACTTAGCATAGTTCAAGAGAATGAGAAGACAAGCCACAGACTGGGAGGAAAATATTTGCAAAAGACTCAACTGGTAAAGGACTATTTTTCGAAATATACAAAGAACTCTTAAAACTCAACAGTAAGATAACAACCAGCCTGATTAAAAAATGGGCCAAAGATTTTAACAGACACCTCACTAAAGAAGATAAATTGATGGCAAAAAAGCATATGAAAAGATGATTCACATAATATGTCATCGACCAATGCAAATTCAAACAAAAAGAGATACCACTACACAGCTACTAGAATGGCCAAAATCCCTAACACTGACAATATGAAATGCTGGTGAGGATGTGGAGCAACAGGAACTCTCATGCACTGCTGGCAGGAATGCAAAAATGGTGCGGTCACTTTGGAAGACAGTTGGGAGGCTTCTTACAAAACTAAACATACTCTTACCTACAGTCCAGCAATTGTACTCCTTTGTATTCATTCAAAGGAGTTGAAAACTCATGCCCACACAAAAACCTCCATGGGGATGTTCACAGCAGCTTTATTCATAATTGCCCAAACTTGGAGGCAACCGAAATATATTTCAGTAGGTGAACAGATATATAAACTGGTACATGCATAAAATGGAATATTATTCAGTACTATAAAAAATAGGCTATCAAGCCATAAAACAACATGGAGGAAACCTAAACGCATATCAGGAAGTGAAGGAGCCAATCTGGGAAGGCTACATACCGTATGATTCCAACCATATGACATTCGGAAAAGGCAAAACTCTAAAGACTAAAAAAATCAGTGGTTGCCAGGGGTTGGGGTTGGGGGGTAAAGGATGGATAGGTGGAGCACAAAGGATTTTTAGGGCAGTGAAAATTTAAGGCGGTTTGAAGCCACTGATGGGTACATGTCAATATACGTTTGTCCAAATCCATAGAATACACAATACCAAGTGTTGAATCATAAGGCAAATTGTGGACTTTGGGTGATTATGATGTGTCAGCGTAGGTTCATCAGTTGTAACAAATGGACCATTCCAGTGCGTGAAGCTGATAGTGAGGGAGAATATTCATGTGTATGAGAGGGTGTATAGGAAATCTCTGCACCTTCCTCTTTTGCCGTCAACCTAAAACTGCTCTAAAAATAAATAAATAAAATCTTTAAACCAAGAAAAGCTCAGTTTTAGCAGCAGAAAAGATTGGAAATTCAAACATGGTTCTGTGATGGGATTTAGGAATTTAAGGTTGTTTTGTTTTCAGCTCACGTCCTTAGAGTCTGCCAAAGGTACTGGCAAACTATGTGAGAACCAGTTACCTTTACCCTGTTCCAAGCCTGTAGCCCTTAACTGTGTCCAGCCTTCTAGAAAGGAAGTGCATTTATTTCTGAGGGAACTAGACAGAATTGAGTATGGATGTTCCAGTGTAAAGCCATGACCATTTCTGAGTGATTAACTCAGAGTTCTCAGTGTTTGTGTGCGTATGGATATACACACACACAGGCAGTATTATAGGCATGATGCCACTGTCCCAGATTCAGAATGGCACCAGCTTCTGAATAGTGGGGATGGATTTACATTGAGACACATAGCCTTCCCATCCAAGGTTCCCAGGAACCAACTGCCTGCATTTGTGAAAGGGCTGGGTAGGACCCAACATGCACGACAGTGGCCTTGAAACAAAGGGAAACTTTCCCTTATAAGCTATCCTGGGTTTTATGAGTATGTCACAGACTACAGAATCTCTGAAAATAGGAAGGCGCTAAAAGACGTTAATGGTCCTGCAGAGTTGTAATAATGGCTAACAAATCTGCTTAAGTATTACTTTGCTGTTAGATATGCATGTTTGATAGTTGTCATTACAAACTTCTATTTTTTATAGGCAATCTGTTGTCGCTGTATTTGTTGAGACATTTGTTCACATCTTTTATGCAGTAAAATCTCTATTATTTGGTCAGGTTTAGAGTAGTGAATATTCTGGTTAATCAAATATTGTGATAAGTAGAATGATCCTGCATATCAATTTTCAAGTCATGAAAATCTTCAATGTGCCAAATTCTGTGCTTCAACCTAGGGGCATGAAAATCATTAGGATACAGTCCTTATCCTCAAGCTATTTATATCTCATACATGGCTTGTCCATTCCTAAGTATTACAATTATAAATGCTATATATAATTGAAGGTTTTTTGTGACTCAGAAGGGATTTTAGGATTTTAAGAACCTCTCTTGATCATCAATATATTAGTGTTAATTTTCATTATATGGTACATTAACAAAAAGTTATTAAATGAAATTGGAAAAAAAATTGCCATATTCACCAGAAATTCTCAGAAACAGGAATCAGCTACTTTTTGTTTGAAGAAATTCTTTTAAGCAGAGTCCCACTGTTTTGTCAAAAAAGTTTTGATAGTATGAAATTTAATAATTTTGAGTTGTGTAAAGAGTTTTCCGAGATTAAAATACCATGGAAATAATGAGTGGTTCTATTTGTTCTAATTAGAAGTGTTTTGAGCTTATGGCAGTCTTGGCCACCCCTGGTTGACCTTATTAAATAGACAACTCACCCAAGGAAAAAGTGATCTTTTCAGATGAGATGTTCCACACTTTATTTCCAGGGACTGGAGATAGGGCCATACACCAGATGGTCAGGTTGTTTGATTGGGCTGGTTTATTACCATACACCATTGTCAAAACAGACTTCAGCTCCAAAAATCCACCTTTGATTTTTCTCTCTTCATTAGTAATGTATATTCCTACAGGACAGATTCAGAATAAGATCAGTCACCAGCAATTTCTCTATGAGCCATAAAATGATGTCAAGGCATGGCTGGGGATGGTTCAGTTTACAGTAACAGAGTCTAAAATGGTCAAACCACAGCTTCTGCACACTGAGGGTTTATTCCAGCAGGCCTAAACCGTTAACCAAAACTGTTTTGCTCAAGCTCCTGCATGGTATTGATCAATGGTCAAGGTACAAAATGTATTGATTAATAGTATTGTTTTATTTGTGATCATGGGTCTGAGCGGGTTGGGGGCCGGTTGTCCTCATTCACCAGCATTGTTTATTGATAACAGTGAGACTGATGATTGGCACCTAACCTGGGCTAGAACCTGGTAAGGCTCTACTGTCGAGTCTGGCTACACAGCAGGAATATGTCTAAGTAAAATATAAAACAACCTCAACCAAGACTCCATTTTGGGCTCCCCACTTCGGAGGTGTTCTGTGCCATGTTGGTCGTCTCCCCACCCTTTACAGAGAGCTCCCTGCCTGATTTCCCTGCCCCCCTTGCTGTAAATCTATACATGAGATGTATATCCTTACTTTAATGGTGTTGTTATATTGTATCTTTTTCCTGAAATAAGCTGGAGATTTATAACCGTTGTCATTTTGGGTCCTGTGAGTCTCTTTAGAAATAGAAACTGTTTAACTGCTCCTGTTGGTCCAATCTCCAAATAGCATACATGGTAGCAGGAAATTAATGTAAAACCATCTGTCACTATAGGCCTGAACTTTCTGAAATCTCATAGCTTTTTTACACTACAGGCTCTAAATGCTAATTTTGAAGTTGTTACTTGCCAAAGTAATAACTAAATGCAGTTGTACCACACTGTCTGGCCTCATGGTTGGGAGGGTAACCAGCACATCAAACCAGGGCTTACTTAACAGGAGAACATATCTATAATGACCTTTAAGAGATATTTTCAGGATTGCATCAATCATTATTATGGGTGAATTGTTTTCTAAGTGAATAACAAAACCAGTAACAGTCTCAAAATGAATCAAGTGGATCGATACCATCGTTCATCAACATGAACTTTTTATTTTATCAGTTAAAAATAATAATGTAGCAAGGGCTATGGGACTCGGTTACTGTTGAAAACATATTGAGCTTTGAGGAAAAAAAAAAAATGACTCAAGAGAAAGGAGAAGGGCTGTTGTCCTGGGCAGGGAATGTCTGGGATTGTTCTGGCAGGTGCTGCCCGTTTACTACCTATGAAAAATACGGCTTTGTATGTTCTCACCTGAGCTTGCCTCAATGTGCGTTCCTGCTCCAAGAATTTTCAATCCTCCTGGAGGAGTTCCTTGTCATAAAGCCCAGTCCTTTATGTATACTTCCTCTAGCCTTCCCCACCCCACCCTACTCAGAGCCTTACAAGAACAAGTCGAAAGTATTTGGTTCTTGACTTAAAGCAGTGGTGCTAAGTTATTTGAACTAAATGAAATTATTAATAAATGTATGTTGAGTTAAACTTTTTTGCCATCATATAAAAGATCTGCTTTTACTAACAGTTGAATAAAACATTAGTATTTATAAGCGAGTTAAAGAAGTCAGGTGTGGGGCGCCTGGGTGGCTCAGTTGGTTAAACATCTGACTCTTGGTTTTGGCTCAGGTCATGATCTCAGGGTCCTGGGATCAAGCAGGGAATCTGCTTCCCCTCTTCCTTCCCCTCTATTCCTCCCCCTGCTCGCACATACACTCTCTCTGTCTCTCTAAAATAAATGAACCTTAAAAAAAAAAAAAAAGTCAGGTGTATTTCTTAATTCTGGGAAATGTGACCCACACTGATCCTCTTGGAGGCACTAGATGCAGTATCAGAAAATGCCATCTGGTAGGCAAGATGATGTTTGTTTTGGAATTAGAACTGTCCTTAAATGCCAAGATCAACTTGGGCAATGGCAATTTCTATTCTTCCTTGTTTTCTTTCTTTCTTTGCCAAACCCATTTCCACTGACTGATTTCCTTACCTTCTTTTTCACCTTGAGGAAAGCCTCCTTCTATAAACCACGTGAGATTTGCTGTGGGAAATACATTCCTCTGGGAGCAGGTAAATGTTCTCTGGGGGTGAAGGCAGAACATAGAAAGGCTTATTTGCAAATTCAGAAGAAACTGGTCCCCCTTACATCCCCACCAATTGTCACATGAGGCAAATTGGCAGGAAACTATTTTCTCCACTTTCAACAAAGCTGTGTTTACCTTTCAGAGGTTATGTGAAAATGTGAGCTACAAATAGGCTGTCTCCTACAGAGATGTCATGATTTCATGGCTGGAATCATAGGTTAACCTATGAAGAATCTAGGACTAGACTAATGTTGCAAGTCTGGATTCTGGGTTCTGGAGAAGGGAGATCACAACTCTATATAGGAAGAATAAAATAATACTAAATGGAAGCCAAAGACTAGAAAGATGGAAGAAGCTCTAACAGTCAGAGGCCAGAAAAGAATATTCTGTTATACTAAAAGCTAAAAGATATATGCATTTTGGTTGTTTCCACTTCCAAAATAATGTAAAGTACTATTTATAGCAACAACCACAGAAACCATTATTGTAAATATCTCACTTTTGACTTGTAGAGAATTTATGTAATTGATTTTTCATTTTATCATCTTAAAAATCCCATAGGGCAGATAGGACATGCTTTATCATTGCCATTTGACAGATGGGGAAACCAAGGCACCAAATCACAAGGGTGGTTAAAGGGAGTGGAATGTAGTCGATGGCACAATTGGGAACTCTTACGCCAGTCCCAGTCCGAGGTATTTCCTAGTAAAACACATTGTACTGAAACATGAAAGAGACAGAACAGGTAGCTTATGTAAAAAGCCAGAAAGCTTAGAGGTAGGGTCAGTTATGTTTTATTTCCAACACCATATTTTCTCTTTTTGAGATGATAGTTTATTTCAACAGCCTGGTGAAAATATCCTTATTGGTTCCTCATCATTTTATCTGAGACACTGCAAAATTATAATGCCATTCATAGTTATCTGTTTTCTCATCAAGAGATATATGTATTTTACATATAACCAGCCCTGGTTCTTAGTTCTCAAATATTTTCCACAATGGATGGATTCACTAGTTAACTAGTAAAGAACAATGAACTATATGTAATACTTGGTGTGCCAATTTCCCCACAGACTAGTTATACCCAAAGAGTTTGGTCCTGAGCAGAGTTGAAAAACCACATTTAAGGATGCTGAAGTAGCATCTTTCTGATGAGGTCTTAGTGAGGTGCAGTTTAGCACCCTCCCATACATCCCTACAAAAAGCCCAAGGAAATCATGAGACTTTCGGAGGGGACTATCTGTGGAATCCAAAATGGTAGGTAGTGAACACTGCAGCTGCCAGGTTTTCCACTCATTCCACACTTGACAATGGGGACACGTGCATGCATCAGCAATGCAGATCCATGACATTATGTCACTTTTTGTCCTGGAAATCAAAAGTAAAACCAGGGCCCCTAAAATATGTTCTTATTTAGTAAAGAAAAGAGAGTTCAATTTATTTAATCCAATAAAATGCCAAAGATTGGTGTTTATCTTCAGGTGGTCCAGGAAGGGATGTAAGAGTTACAGGAAATGAAATGTTAAAAAAAAAAAAAGTGGTAAAGGTTTTTATTAATGTCAATACCTTTAACCACTCCCATGACTCATTTTCTCCATGCTCGGTTAACCCACCATAAGATGATGATATGGTAATATCAGGAATAAGTAGGGGTTCCATTATTTTATAAAGGCAACATGCTTACTGAAGAAATCTCTTGTCAACTAAAAAAAATATTAAAAAGCTTTAACTCTGTGGATTCTCTGAATTCAGATTTTATGGAGTGAGTCAGATTTCAAATACTCTCTACCACCTCCAGACTGTGTTCTAAGATTTTTGTGTCCGAATGTGGTTCTCGTCCTGAACTCCTCCCTCCCAGTCTCTCTAAAATTGAAAAGCCACAGACTTAGCTAGTTCAGACTGAAGTCAAACCTCTTATGAAACATCAAGTTTATAGGGTTTTGCTGAGCAAGCAGAGCTACTGCTGTTCGGGAACTTCCAAATGAGTAAGAAGAAAAACATCTTAAATTAAAAAATATATATATATGAAGTAAATATGGACAAGAGTCTGTGTGACACACCCACGAGTGTACACACACACATCCCTCTGTTGCGAAGTCAAAATCATTCACTCACTTAATGTGTGGCTGCCGCATTCACGACCAAGCCAAAGAACTGGTTTCTCCAACACACACTGTTCTAAGTACACACGGAATACATGCGCAGTAGCACGAAGAATGATGTCGTAAGTGGCAAAAAGTATTTGAGCAGTTCTGTAGGAGAGCAGAGAAGGGTGAACTCTGGGAATAACTTAGTGAATGGAGTTATATTTTGCAGACAGGGAAGACATGGGCCTGGACTCCACAGGTGGCCTGTGGTGGAAAATAGTGGGGAATTCACAAAGGTGGATAGACGGAAAGGGTTCGTAGGCCGACATGTGAGTTGGGCATGTTGTCCTGGCAGCAGAGGGAAGCCAGCGGGAGGCTGGAGCATGATGAGATTGAGGAGTCAGGAAAATTGAGTCCACATCTGGCTGTAAGAATGATCCTTTCCTTTTTTCCGCAGATGAAATACTGAAATGCTGACCATTTTGTAAATTAGCCCAGATTCAGTTTGCCTAAGTTTGGGCAGAACCTTTTCATAAGGGCTTTCCATAGAACCATTTAAAAAAACATTTAGCTTTTTAGTTTAGAAAGAGGAATCTTCTTTTTTTTAAAGTTCCCCTATTTGTTTATCAACTCTTCGTTTCTATTTGGAGTCTTTCTTCCTCTCAACATTCTTTCTTCACTTGAAATTTATCTTTCAGTCTGTTTTCTACTGTCATTTCTATCTTTTCTTCTATAACTCAAGCATTTTTCTTCCACAGACACCTTCTTCAAAATGTTCCTGTCTCCTCTTGGTAGGTTCTCCTTCCTAAATATACATATATATAAATATAGTATTTATGTAAATATAAAATTTTTGCTTAAACTGTGACTATTCTTTTATTTCACTCCAACTGAGAATACAAGCCAATAGCGATTGAGCTTTTCTAATTCCAGTTACATAATATAATAAAAAGCAACCTCAAATCTGTCTCTCAACTTGTCATATTTCTTTAAACTTGGGAGGTTTCCTCTCACTTAATCTTCCCTTTTCTGCAAGTTCTTTGGCTTTTCCACTGACTGTATTTACAACATCCATAGTTTCCAAACCCAATGTTGAGACTCACGGTCTGACAATTGGACAAGATATCTGAAAGCACAGATGTCGTTGAGGCCTGTGGTTTCTCTGCTGAAATCTCACCCTTCCCCCCCCTTCCATATTTTCCTTTGCTTAAGAGGCCAGATGATGGAGTTATCTGGAAACAGAACTAAGACTTGTAGGTGCTCGACTTACTATTTTATTACCAGCCCTGTGCCAGGAACCTCTTTTTTCGGGGGTGTGGAAGGGGGGCGGAGAGAAAGTTGGCATCTGTGTGTGGGCAGGCAGGGACACACCCACTTGGAAAGGAGGCATCTCTGGAAGTGGGAGGGAACAGGACTGTAGGCGCCCTCCTCCTGGGGGCAGGAGTCAGCTACTGGCCACCCACAGCGTGCAGGAGCCCTCACCCAGTACCAGAGCCTCAGGCACACCTTCAGAGCCCTGCTTGCCCGTAAGTAAGTACCCATTTGGAGGGCTGGGGGTGGGAGTGTTTCCTAACTCTTTGCGGTTGCTAAGCTTGACGAACAAGGCTCTCCATTACTTAAGAAATGATCCCAAAAAGTAGAGAGAGATGTCAGACTATTTTTTACAATGTAATTTAATTGTCCATCTATTTATTTCAATGGGGGTGAATCAGGCAAGCCCCCGGAGTAAGCGGCTGTCGGGAAGGTCTTATCGGCTCTTGGCTTTGCAGGTGATGGTGCACGGGAAGGTGCAGGGTAAGCTACTCACTGAGGACCGTCGGGCGACAAGTCTGTGGAGATGTGCTCCACCTCTCCCTCCTCTCTGCATGCCAGTTCGTCCTGCTGAAAACAGCTAAGCCTGCTGTTCGGAATTCTTAGAATCTCAGCCCCAGAGGGACCTCTCTAGGGCCAAACTGACCTTACACTGGGAACTTTATTACCCAGAGTTTGGACTCTCTGTTGCGACAGTTCTCAGGAAGTGTGGGTGTCTCCCACCATCAGCGTCTCTCTCTCTCTCTCCGGGGCGTGCTTCTCCCTACTCTGAGGAAGGCCAGTGAAGCCCCAGCCCTGGACGTCGTGAGCAGCCCGAGGGTTCGGAGCCTCCAAAACCCATATATAGGCATCCAGGACACAGAAACAGTGGAAGCAGCCAGGAGGGAATCAAGAGAAAACCTAAAATTTCCGATGTTCAAAAACTCGGGGTGGTACTTAATGTAGAGAACACTGAATTCTTTGTGATTCCTGGACTCATTTGCTTTGCCTTTCTGGTCTAGACAAGAAGGGATCAATACATATCTGGGGCCTGGAGGGAATGTACACGGGAGCCTCAGAGGCCATTTCATGTGGCTCTGACTCACCCTGACTCTCTGTGAAGTGGAAACTTCACACCACTCAGGTGTGGCCAGCCTTTGACCTTTGTTGTGAATCCCCAAGAGTTACCACAGTCCCTTCCCAATTACTCATTTCACTTTAGCTGTGGTTCAGCTAAGACTTCTGGCTCAAGGAAAGCTGTAGAAGAGGACACAGGATGAGGCGGGAAGAGGAGGAAGAGGAGGGAACCAAGATGAAGGTAAAAAGAGACCTAGAGATGAAGGAGGAAGAGGCAGTAAGTGAGAAGGGAGAACTAGTTGGCCCTTTCGCAAGCGCCATGCCTGCCCCTACACCCCACAACAAGGGCACCCGGTTTTCCGAGGTATGGGAGTATTTCCACCTGGCCCCTGTTCGTGCTGGCCACCACCCCAACCAATATGCCACCTGCCGCCTGTGTGGCAGGCAGGTGAGCCGTGGCCCTGGGGTGAATGTGGGCACCACAGCCTTGTGGAAACATCTGAAGAGCATGCATAGAGAGGAGCTGGAGAAGACTGGCCATGGTCAGGTGGGGCAGCGCAAGGACCTGAGGCCCCAGGGGCCCCAACTCCCCATGGGTATCGAGGGCGACTGGGCCCGGCTCCTGGAGCAGGTGGGGGCCCTGGCTCTGTGGGCCAGCCAAAGGGAAAAGGAGGTGCTTAGGAGGGAGAGGGCAGTGGAATGGCGGGAGAGGGCAGTGGAAAGGCGAGAGCGAGCCCTGGAGGAGGTAGAGAGGACCATCCTGGAGATGAAGTGGAAGCTGAGGGCTGAGAAGGAAGCCTGTCAGAGACAGCAAGAGCAGCTTGCCGTGGCTCATCCCTTCCATTTTGTGTAATCAGCCTGGGAGGTATCTATTCTGAAAACACAGACTGAGGCTCACAGCAAAGAGCCACGTTAGGATAAATAGAAAGAAAGGATTTGTGTTTTTAAGAGAAAGAGTGCATAGTATGAGTTAATCTCAGTAGGTATCAACTGACCAAACACTTACCTACAGGGTCCCTAAAGCTGTCCTGACCAAAACTTCAAAATGTATTAACTGAAGATAAAGGTTGTTTTGCCACCATGGGTCTGTGAGTTTGGGTGCAGAATGTACTATCCTGCTATGTTGCTGAGTGAAAATAACGGGATTTATGCTTTGCACTTGGTTTTGGTGGAGCTGAGGGTTCTGACAGTTGAGGCTGGTCAGGTGGCTGGAATGTGCCTACATGATCAGCTCACTCTAAGAGACCCCACCAGGAGTGGAGCTTAGGCTTCCTGGGGCCCAGGTGTTTGCAGACATCCTGGTGGTGAGTTAAGAACTGGGTACAGAGCTTGTTCTGTGGGGCCCAGCTGTGGAAGGACATAGAAGCTTGCGCCTGAGATCTCAGGCCCCATCCAGTGCAGGTCTTTCTCCCACTGGTGCTGTGTTGTACTGCCTGCTCATATTAAAGCTGTGTCACCAGCAGAACCTGTCTGAATCCTGTAAGTCTTTTCAACAACCTAACACATACGTCAGTAATGTGTAATCAGCACAGAGAGAATTAAAGACTTTTCAACTTACTCGGATGAAACATTAAGAACAGAGGATATAGAAACTTATTCATAAATACTTAAAAATATAATCCAATTTCATATTAAGGTCTGTTAAAGAGGGAGTTCATGAAGAAGAGATGAGAGAAACTCAGGAAGGAAAAGAGAAAGGTAGAGAGATGGGGTGAGGAAGGAGAAATAAAGAACAGAGGCAGAAAACCAAAAGAAAAAGGGATAGAGAATAAGTGTGAACACAGAAGAGAGACAGATTCCCACCCCCCCCCCCAACAAAAATTCACCATGAAAAGATGAGAGACCATGACTGAGAGACTGAAGGACAGAGAACATTTTCCTAGGTTCTGAGGTCAATTTTAACACTTAGGTTGCTTTTGTTTTGTCCCGACAGACCACTCATTCATTTGAGCAGTAGTTTTGGGATTTTATCCTTGTCTTTGAGATGCTGGCTGCATGCCAATTCTTCCCTGTGTTTTTTTTTTTTTTTTTTTTTTTTTAATGTTCATTTTAAAATACTCAGAGATGGGGTGCCTGGGTGGCTCAGATGGTTAAGCGTCTGCCTTCGGCTCAGGTCATGATCCCAGGGTCCTGGGATCAAGCCCTGCATCAGGCTCCTGGCTCAGCGGGGAGCCTGCTTCTCCCTCTCCCTCTCTCCCTGTTCATGCTCTCTCTCTCTCTCTGTATCTCTGTGTCTCAAATGAATAAATAAAATCTTTTAAAAAAATAAAATACTCAGAGATGCTTTGAAAAAAGGAAACCTAATAGTCTATAGAGAGAGAACAATTCCCTGGGCTGTTGAGAATATGCCTAATATGTTCACTCTGGAATAGAAGAAAACCAACTGGCAAGGACTGTGGCCTTTGTGCTGGAGCGACTTTTATTTTGAATGACTCCTCTAGAACCTAATGTTTTTTATTTTTTGTTTTTACTGGGTTGGGGATGGGGTGAGGGGTGGTGGGAGCTGGGGAGACAAGAGCTAATAAACACAGTCTTTCATTGTCTCGTAAATAAGCCCAAGCCCTTTATGGGCATCAACCTTCCAGAAAGCGGACAGGATCCTGGTATAATAATGGCTTCTTGCCTCGCTCCGTCCTTACCTGTGTGTGGCTCCTTCTTAGCGCTTGTTCTTAGACTGTCAGCAGCTCTAACAGCCACATTTGTCTTCCCTGTGAGCTGTGTGTGGAACAAGCACAAGTCCAAACACAAACTTGTGAAAAACCCAGACTGTACTGCAGGCTTATAATCTCCCTTTTTGTTCTAGCAAACTGCCTGATATTAGAGATTTCACTTCCCATATGAATTCCCAAAGGGGTATGGTGCCATTTTTAGGGCCCTCTCCAGCTGCGGTGAAAGCTCAGGGACTCACCACTGCAAATGAAGATGGCCACTGGGAGTCCCATGGCTGGACACTGGAAATCAGAGCCTTACTGTGTCATAAGATGGAAGGAAGGAAGGAAGGAAGGAAGGAAGGGGAAAAGAAGCTCTAATACCTAATCTTAAACACACACACACATACATTTGAAATGGAATTTAAGAAGGACAAAGAATCCACAAAGTTTCAGGCTTTGCAAAATCACAATTAAATAAACAGCAACAATGAAAATCTGCAAACAGCCACCAGAGCTATACTGCTGAATGGTAATATGTGGTTTTAGATTATGGTGTCTGCTTCATATGTCCCTTACGATTTTAGCTTCTCTTCATTTCAGGCATTTTTTTTTTTTAAGATTTATTTATTTTAGAGAGAGAGCATGCACGAGCGTGGGGGAGGGGCAGAGGGAGAGGGAGAGAAGCAGAGCAGAGCTTGGAGCCTGACACAGGGCTCAATCCCACGACCCTGAGATCATGACCTGAGCCGTAATCAAGAGTCTAATGCTTAACCAACTGAGCCATGCAGGCGCCCCCTTTTCAGGCATTTTAACCCCAACTACTTTCGTTTCCTGTGTCATGTTAGGTAGTTCTTTTTATATTTTTTTTCACCTAACTTTTGTCAAACATCATAAACGTGGAGAGTAACAAGGACGAGATCCAGAGAGATGATGGCGTTAAATAAAAAGAGGCATCAATAGAGACATGTGGCTCGTGGAAAGATCGAACTATTGAGTAAACTCTGGAGTTTTCATGCCTCTCTCTGTACCTTCTTTTGCTGCATCTTCACAGTGGGTTATGCAGGGCCAGGGCTATGGGCTGATGGCTCTCTAGGCCACATATTTTTTTGGAATACAAAGTCTGGTACATGAAGGGGCCCTGTGGTTTCAGTAAAGACTCCCTTTCCATCTCAGCTGCAGGGGCGAGGCTGTGCACCATGCTGGGGTCCTGGTGAAGTCTTGCCCTGGAACTCACAAGAATATGACACCCACAGGTGTGACACTCTCCTTGGACAACCCTGGCATGTCAAAGCCTGAGAAGCATCATTGTTAGGGTAATTTGGGGGCTTTTCTATTTTTCAGGAAAAGCCAATTAACCATAAACGTTATCGCTTTAGTAATGCTGGAAAACATAACTCATAACTGACCAAATCCCCATTACTTTAACACCAAGGGCTGCTGGTGTAGTGACTATGCAGCACATAGTAGGTATCCAATATGAACATGTTGAATTAGTTAATTTCTAAGGAATGAAGGGGGGGTTGGAAATTACCATTACCCAACACTTATGGATGCCAGATGGTAGATACTTCGCATATGTTCTTTCATTTGATCTTTATATCACTCTTGGGAGTTTGGGATCATTGTCCCTGATGAGGAAGAGCTAAGGATGAGGAACCTAAGGAATCGAGGCCCCAGGGGCCAGAGTTAATAAGTGATGGAGGAGAATCCAGACCCAGGTCTATTGGATTCCACAATCTATATTCTGTTTTTTCATTATCTCATACTATCTCCTAAAATCAATCACACAGGAGATTTATGAATGTATATTCAGATGAAGGGATGGGAGAAAGAGAATAGGTGAATGATAAATAGTGGGAGGAAAGAAATATTCTCAAGACATCTATTATGTGCAAAGTACTCCATTAGTGTGCATAAATTTCATTCACCTAAGAATCCTGTGAAATATTAATCTTGATCTCAGTTTTAGATGACTTAGCTGAGACTCGTGGAGGTGAACTACTGGATGAAGATATGTAGCCAGGAAGTGGTCAAATTAGGATTCGACATTAGTTCTCTCTGCCCCTGAACCATAGGCTCCTCTCATTATACCATCCTGCCTGGAATGGGGCATCCTAAATTCTCATCCTTGCTCTGCCCTTTATTAGTGACTCAGTCAGTTGTGTAGACTCTCTGGGCCCCAATTTCTCATCTGTAAAATGACTGATGCCCTACCTTTTTCAGAGGCTCAATGAAAGCATGACTCGATAAAAGCATGTAAAAGGACTTTGAAGAGTTAAGAAGCTATTAAAAATACAATGGGGACTCTAAGAATATTAGGGTAAAGAATTACTAATGTTTGGCAAAATCTTAAAAGATCCACAGACAAGCTATGTCCTGTCACTGGTTATGTAGAGTCGGCGAGAGATTACTCACTAATTCCCCAGGAAGGAAGGTTCTCCGATTTTCCTAGTCAGAGCCTAGGTAAGCATGGATACAGAAGAGGAAATTTGATAACGTGTAAGAGAAAGTCCTTTTTCTTTTTAACTGGAATTCTTGGATCCAATCTTATAGATTTATTCCGTATCTGGATTGAGTCCTTATTACCTGTAAACACTGGCATAAAGAACCTTCAAGAAATCCTTAGAAGAACCAAAAACACCTATCAGACATTGTGCCATTAGTTTGTTTTATTTAAACTATTGAAATGAAGTCCACTAATAAAATTGGAATTAATTGTGAAAGAACAAAAAATTTTAAATCTTTTTTATATACTCAGGACTACAACAGCAATTATCTAAGAGACTAATACATAAAATCAACAGAAGACACAAATATATTCTCATTTAAAACCATCCCACAGAGTTTGAGCTATGATTTGTATGCGGCTGTCAAATTAAATGACTGATATGCAGCAGGATCCGAAATTATAAGTTATTTAGTGTTCGTAGGACTAGAAGAAACTAGAATATGAGTATAATTTTCTCTCATCTCATGTAGCAAGAAATGTTTGAGAATTCGTGGGAATATTTATTTTATAACTTGGGATTTTAAAAAGCTTGAATTAAGTCAAAGTGCCCCAAGATAGCTGATTAACACTAATAGTAATAACAATATAACAACAATCATAATGTTCATTGAGTGCTTAATATCTGCCATATTTATACCAAGAAATTTCCATACATTATTTCATTTAATTCTTAAGAACAACAACAATATGCAGATACCCTTCTTATCCTCTTCACAGAGATAGAAAAACTGACCACAAAGATTGAAGTTATTTGCCCAAGGTCACAGCCAGCAAGAAGAGCTGGCAAGTGAGCCCAGATCCCAGTGACTTGAGGCTGTCAACTATCAACTATCAACAAGAAACTGAAGTCAGATAGCCCTACACTACTTTCCTTTTCCACCTGCCCCTTCTCCTACTGCCTGAGAAATAGCCAGGGTTCTGAAGGAGTTACAGAAGGGCAGCTTTCCTCTTGTTACTTCTAAATAAAAACTATAGGAAAGCTGGTATAGGAAATGGACTAGAACAAATTAAATGCAGCTGAACAAAAGCCTCATTCTTACACCAGGATTCACACTACTTTCTGTCCTACTTTTCTTTCCCTATCTTCTCCAGTTTTTATTAAGGAGAAACTGAAACTATTGAGACTATTTTTCCAGAAAATTTAAGGACTAAGGATTACAGATCACATGTCCTAAGAGCCCAAAGTCAGGAAGTAAGGATTCCCATTTGGTTTCTAGGATCAACTCAGCTTCCCTTCTTCACCAGAAATCAATTGACTGAGGGCCAAGGAATAAGGTCCTTTGAGAAAACATTCTGGACAATGATGCAACACAACACATCTTGGCATATTATACTATAGATTATCAAAGGTTTCAATGTGACTCACCTCTCTCAAGACATCCGTAGAGTTATTTTCCACAATCGTGGGGATTTCTGGCTTAGCTTAAAGGCAAATAAAACATAGTTAGTGGCACTGACTGTCATCTGACCTGGCCACTAGTGTGTGTGTGTGTGTGTGTGTGTGTACGCGTACATGTAAAATTCATCATTCATCAAATATTTATTAAACACCCACCATGCACCCAGCAGTATGCTAGATACATAGAAACAAAGGTGGACAGATCAACTTTACTGTCTTTTTTTTTTTTTTTTTAAGATTTTATTTATTTGACAGAGAGAGACAGCAAAAGAGGGAACACAAACAGGGGGAGTGAGAGAGGGAGAAGCAGGCCCCCCGCTAAGGAGGGAGCCCGATATGGGGCTCTAGCCCAGGACCCTGGGATCATGACCTGAGCTGAAGGCAGACGCTTAACGACTGAGCCACCCAGGCGCCCCTCAACTTCACTGTCCTTAAGAAATTTACATTTTCATGGAAAATACAGACCTTAGAAAGTCAGAGAATATTTCAGTGATTTTGATGTCCTGCTAGACTGTAAGTGCCTAGAAGCCAGGCTGTTTCATTCATCTCTCCATCTCTAGCACTTAGCAGTGCCCAGCACAAAATAGACATTGAGTACATTATGTTGAACTGAAGTGGTTTCAAGTCAGTTCTTGACGGCAGACAGAGCCGTCTATGAACCAGTGGAGAAATGGTAAGCCTGTCACAGGGGCTGTCACTGCTACATCCACTTGGCACTTGCTTCTACTTGTTGAAGGCCTCTCGTTGGGCATACCTAATGAGTCCCTCCTAAGGATTTATGCGAGCACACTTAGTCCACAAGTAGGGCAAACTGGAAGTCTAGAGAGCTAATGGAGATAACAGATGGCGAGTTGGTGGGTAATACCCCAACTTCCTTGCCTTTATATGGGAGAACTCTGATGTGTGTTCTTCCGGAGTTCTCTGGGGGGAGTGAGCTCTAAGTCCACACTGGTAACCAGCATGATCGTGTACATTTCATTATCTTCCTTCCCTTCCTTGGCTTTTCCACTCCTCTTCTGATGTTTCCCTCCATAAATTCCCTCAATAAATACTTCTCAAATAAATTAATTTAGCTCAAATCCTTGTCTCAGTGTTTTCTTTCAGCGGAACCCAAACCAAAGTACAACCCAAACCAAAATACACTAAAGGGAGGAGGGGTATTCTGACCTCATATTAGCAATAGATACTATTGGAATGAAGGACCTGAAAGAAAAAACAGTTACTGAAAGTTGCAAGGGTACTAGAGAGACATTCCTTTAGAAGCTCAGGACAATCAGGTTTAGGGCTTAGGAGGGGGCAGGAGCAAACCTGTGATGACAGGTTCCCTGATAAGGAAAGTCAAGTCAGAGGAGGTTAGTGAGAGAGGGGCAGGAAGTAGCAAGGGAGCTGGGGAAGCTTCTGGTTCCTGGACTGTTAGAGAATGGAGGCATTATTAAGGAAGAAGAAATAGCTGGATTTAGGGCATCCAAGCTGGAGTGGGTCTCTGCTACACTTGGGTATTTATTTCAAGGTTTTCAAGGTTTTATTTTTGGCTTGTTCTATTTGAGGAATCACTGAGGGATGCTGAGTGGGTCCTGAATAAGACATGTATTTTACCGCCATGCCAGGACCACTATAATATGCACTTGGTGGGACACACACATCATCTAAGGACTAGATGAGACTGGCCAAGCACAGCCTGGCTGACCCATTCGCTAAAGAGGAAAGCCAGGAAGCAGGGAAAATCTAATGAACGAGCAGGCAGAACCTCTTATTTTTAAGCATCCACTGAATGGAGATCAAAGAAGAAACAGAGAGGGAGATGTAGACACAAACAGGGCCAGGAGAGCGAGATGTCAAAGAGTGAAAAGCTTTCAAGACGAAGATGGAAGTATCTGCCGCAGAGAGCTATGGGGCACGGTTAAGTGTTGACAAGGCAGTTAGATCAAGCTGTGGTGCAAAAACCCTTGGCCAAATGGGACATAGTTTGCCTAACTTAGAATCGACATTTCTTTTCACATCCTGGATAGCTGCCTTCATTGATTTGCCAAAAGTCAGGCCGAATGAGTCAGTTTCATGTTGGGTCCAAGACAGTCACGCCCCAGTAAGTAAGCGGAGGGTGGTATCGATGAGAGATGAACAGTCTTTCCCACCTCTTCACAGTGCACTGTTCAGGCTCCATAAGCAACCTGATCATCAGGGGTGATCCATTATCTCTTAGCCCATCCCCCAAGGAGAGGTGGAGGGAAAGGGAGGGAAGGAGGGTGAGCCGGAGAGAGATATAGGAAGAGCTATAAGCAAAAGACTTCAAACTACAGAAATCTTGGCTGTAGCTGCTTCTATCTTTATGCACCACAGGGTTTGCATTTCCCTCAAAATACTGGATTCTCTGATCTTTAAAAATAATGCAATATGATTCTAAGTAAAAACAAAGATTATTCACTTGTCTAGTCATTCAGAGAACTGAAGGAAAATCTAGTAGCTCATGCCCTTAGATTTTGTGAAGTTATTTTCTCTCTATTTACCTCATTTGCAAAAATAATTAATTGTTCATCCACATCACTGCTTTTGTCTTTGCCTTCATTTAAAAATCACTTTTTAAAAAACACAGTTTTTGGCGACAAAGATAAAAAAAATCGAAAGCCAGGGGTTTGTATTTATTAATATTGCCATGCATCACTGAGCAAAGTAGGATTTTCACATTTCCCCCAAATTTACTCCCTGCAGAGTCTGTGCAATTTGAGTGAGGCCACGGTGGATATTTCAGCTCTGCTCTACACTTTTGTGAAGGCAGGGATAGAGGGCCATCCCTGCAGGCTCCTTTGCTGAGGAGCTGGCCCTGCTGGGGGTGGGGAGACTCCTGCAGTTTCTTTGGAGCTGTGTTTATCATTTTCCTTTCCTCACACTGTCCCCATTCTGCCTTCCTCCAGCAAGCAACCAAGACAGACAACTAAGTAATTAGATTTTGGCAGTTATAATTAAAGAGATTTCCAGTATTCTCAGGAAACATTAAAGTTGTAAATAAGGAGTGGTCACCAGGAAACTGGCCAATCTATGGCTTTCTGTGTGATTTTGTTCTATCAACTCAATCATTGTTTTTTAACTTCTATCCTTATCCTCACCCCTAACATGAATGACAGTCTCAAGGGAAACAGCTCCAGAGTAGCTACCCTGGAGGGCTACTCTCCAGTTAACAGGGCACTTTCTTTCCAGGGTAGAGCAAGGCAGGAGAAATGGACAGAAAGACGGCAGGGAGCTCAGAGAACAAAAAATCTTACCAAAAACCTTGACTGTGGTGGAACTCCTCAAGATTTTGCCAGGTCTGACCATAACGTGGCAGGAGAACTTCTGGTCATCATCGTGGATTTGGACTGGAGAGAGGTAGAGTTTATAGTCTGTACCTAGCTTGACTCTGTCTTTAAATAATGTGGAATTGCTGATGGATTGACCTTGGGTGATAAGTGTTTCCCGAGTTCCATTATCCTCCTGCTGAAAGAAATAGTTACTAGTTACTGTGCACTCAATCATGCCAGCTCTGGGCTAGATGTTCTCCATGCATTAATTCATTTATATCTGTAAAAATAGAGATGATGAATGAAGAATTGAAATTAAGAGAGATTTAGTATGTTACTAGAGAAAAGATCTTTACACTTGACTTTCAGTTGACAACTACAGTCACCCTCTCCTAACATGAATGTAAACTTGATGCTCTTCTGACTACAACTTCCCCTTCATAACTTTCCATAAGCTGCATATCGGGGGTGGGATTTGGAGGGCACAGCACTGGGGGCTAATGAAAGATCATAAATCTCATTTTAAGTTCAAGAATCTTAATGCTAAGATGTGCTTATCAGTTTTGTTTTAAATCTTCACCAGAACTGGATGATTACAGTTGTCCTCCCTTCAACCTTCCCCTTAGAAAAGGTCTCATTTTAGCTCCCCTAGGGGCCAGGACTAGGAGGAGGTGAAGAGACCCCTAGGGCATAACATTTAAGGAGGCACTTAGTCTCAGGGACTTGTAAGTGCAGGGTGGGCATCTGAGAGTAAGTGCCTCCTTAAATTTTGTGCCCTAGACACCTCCTAGTCATGGTCCTTGCCCTCTGTCCTTATTTCTATGTTACCTTCAAGGAGGACACATATAGGGTAGACTGTAAATGTTAATCTGAGTTCCACAGATCAGAGTGTATTTGAAGTACTTCGTTCTTCTATTCCATATCCTTTCTTGGGTCTGTGAAGGAAAGCTCCTATTATTCTTGCCATACCCAGAATTTCCATGGACAAGATCCCTGGGGTATCACCGTGCTGGTCAGTGTCAGTAAATGTGCTAAGGGCCAGTGAGGAGGAGACTCTTGAGGGGCACAAGGGTAGAGGAAGGGTTATGCCCTCATTCTTCTTTAGTATAACTTAATATTCTCAACTGAGTTGCTTTGAAAACATTCTGATACACAAAGTCTCTCCTCTGAAGATTCTACCTCAGTTTTTCTGGGATGAGACTCAGGCTGGGGTATTTTTTTTTAAAGGTCCTCAAAGGATCCAGATTTGAGAACCACTGGTCTAACTCTAAACAACAGATGAATCATTATATGCAGAGATCAGGGGGAAATGAGGGGAACTAAGATGAAGAAGGTTGAACAGCAAGCATTTGATGGGGAAGAAGAAGTCACAAAATAGTGAAAACAAAGATCTGTTGCTTGAAATTTCTGGCCTAAATCTGTTAAAAAAACAGACAGATTCAGAGTAGTAGAAATGGAAGCTAGGTGAGTGAGAGAATTCAAGTTTGAGCTAGGAGCAGAAACAGTGGAAACACGAAGACAGACTTCTTAAATAGTTCATACAGATATTTCCAGAATATACTTAGTAGAAACTCTTCTGTAAGACGGGATTCTTTAGGTGCATATAGCTAGGATTGGTATCAACTTTACATACAGATTCAGATAGTACCTCTTGCAAAGAATGATACCCTGCTCAAGACTTCCTCCCGAAACAATGTACATACTTTTATCCCCACATAAAGATGGACCTAGGAGTCTTCCTAGTGAAGAAGCACATAGAAAATTAAAGGGAGAGAGATTGTATCCTGGAGACAGGGGCTCTGAAAGGAGCCCTTAGTGTTGGGTGGTGACAGCAGAAGAAAGTGGAAGGCGGTTCACTCAATGGCTGCTGATCTGGAAGCCAATCATTAAGGAAGCAGGCTCCCCCTGCAGGTCTGCACAACCTGCTAATTTACACAGCTCTTGCTTCATGCACAGGCTCTGTTTTTGTGAGGATCTTAGAGTTCAAAACGCTTCTTGGTCACTTAGGAAATGGCTCCCCACTTGGAATGCTTCTATCTGTTACTTTGTAGTGGGAAGAAAGGCAGTCAGAGGCTGAGCTTGGAGACTAGGGAGACAAAAGCTGCCCTTCCTTTATTGTGTAGCTCTGTGTGCCTGGCTAGCGTAGTTTAATTGATGGAGGAGTTAAATACGGGGCCGAGGCAAGAACCTGCACACGAAGGGCCGCCTTCTCAGAGCAAATGAGAGAAGAGTTGGGGAAAAAAATGAGTTCAGGCAAACAAATGAAATGTCTGGAGCTGGGAGAGGGGAAAATAATAGTAATATTACGTTACTACCACTACTAAAATTTTATATTCTTATTAATCATAGCTTAAATTTATTTAGCACCTATTATGTTTTAGACACTGCAAAGTTCTTTCAAGTCTTATTTATTCCTTATGACAATCCGGAATAAACTTAGGCTAAGTAATTTGTGCAAAGGTCAAACAAAGCAAGGTACTTAAGTCACAGCATCAAAAAGCAGAGACGCCCAGGTCCAGGGACAATTAAGTCTCAGAGACAACATGTACTAATAAAAACCAAACCATCACAAAATAATAAAAAGAATTTTTTTTGAGTATCTGGAATGAAAAATTTAGGAGAAATTCCAGGAAGCCGGAGGCCTTTATAAAATCTGCAGATTACAGAAGTGTGGGCAATTTGTTGACTGAAAGAGCTCTTTTAGGGGTCAGAGAGTATATCTCAACTCCTACCTGATAATAATGACCTTAGGTAACCTGGTCTGCTGGAAACAGACTGGTAAGAGGTCTTGTACAGAGTCTTTATTCTTACCTGTTTGGGTGGTTTTTTTTTTCTTGTTCTTCAAAGAAAAAAAATTGACAACTTTTTAAAATATTAATAAATATTTCTAAAACTTAATGGGATTCTCAAATTGGAGGACCCATATGATTTAATGAGGAATGCAGCCTGGACCAGCTAACATGTATGGTACCCTTATGCTACACCCTCAGGAGACACTCAAGTAATACAAACTTACTGTCCTTTAGCCTCACTGATGATCAGTCTGTATTTCATGAGAATTCACGATCTGCAAGGCTAAACTGAAGAATTACGGAGAGTCATAAAATGGATCCTTTAAAGATGAACTTTCAATATATACTGAGTACAGGTACTATGCTAAATTATTTAGTTTGAATTACCTTATTCATACTTCACAATGCCACCATCGGGTCAATGCTATGATCATCCCCTTTTACACAGGAGGGAACTAAAACTTAATGTAGGCAACATATCCAAAGTCATACTGAATTCTGAGACAAAAGGAACAACGTGTGCCCCTATATACACTTCTTAAAATATTCTCCCATATCTTGACCAAGTGGAAAAAATTAATAAAAAATCTACAATTAAAAAAATTTTTATGACTGTGTAAAGTTGTGCCCATGGGGGATACAATATCATGAAGTCCCAGAAACCACAGACTAACTGGAAAATACTTCTCCTTGAACAGCATACCTGGGTCTCAAAACAGACAAAAACACTGCCTACCTTTATTTAAAATTTGGTATTTTGTTCATCATGCATTTCCCCTAAATTTTGACTTTAAAAAAATAATTCATTAAAATATGTATCTCAATTGCTGATTTTTGGGGCAGTCCCTTAAATTTTGTACTTAAGGAGAGGGCCTTGCTCACCTCACCCTAATCCTAGCTCCCAGGTCACACTGTTAGTAAACAGAAGAGCCAGAACTTGAAAACAACAATTTCCTTCCAAAAGTCATGCTATTAATGATTTTGCTATATTCAGCCTCATAACAGTAGTAGAACAAACAGTCCTTGCCTTTTCTGCTTATAGTCTATTTGAGGGGAAGAATAAATTCACAAGAAAAACAAAAAATCAGGACCCATAGAAGAGAAATAAACGTATAATTAAATTTTGGGCAGGAGTTGGATAAAATAATTAGCACGATGAGGGTTGGGCAGGGTCTTATCGAATCATGAAAAGCTCTTCCTGTATGTCCCTTAATGACCTTAATGACAAACCTTAAAATAATTTGTGAAGGCTTTCCTGTTTTTGTATAGACTCAGAATTTCCAATACAGAAGAGAGACTTTGTTACTATTTGATTTAGTGATGTTATCTCATCTCCAGGCTGGCCTGAGCACCATGTCGGACCTGGCTGTGCTGACCACAGCCCATGGCAGGTGTTGAGTGTACAGAGCACATTCAATAAATTCTGTTAATTGTATCAACTGCTACTTCTTTATCTCCAAACTGCTTCCTATCTTCACATTTCTTCCATTTATTTTCTATCTAGTTGGTGCTGTCAAAACGGGCGGTTAGCAAAGCTCCCTACGTCTCCTCTGTAGAACACTGGAACAATATTTTTCTAATCATCACAATTGGTTGTTAGTCCTTTGTGAGTTGGCTACCACTTTATTTCTGATTATAGTGAAGACAGGGTCAGCTGCCATCAGGTAGAAGGTGAGTTTTGTTTTCTGAATAGCTAGGCTTCCCACAGGCATGGGAAACCAACATTGTTTTTAATGCCAGTTCGCTTTTTGTTTAAATATAAAACATTATAAATATTGAAGAAGAGTATATGGAAAAGATATAGACAGAAATGTAAAGAAATATAAGCATCTAGGTTTTAGTTTTGTGCCTTTATCACAAATATTGAACTGTTTGAATCTGATACAGTCTTCTCCTTCTTTTCATGACTTTAAGGAGAAAAATCAGGGTTTCTCTTTATCCACCAAATTTGAAAACAAACATTTCTTCGATAACTCTCTCCACCTCCACTACCAACTTGTATTCAAGGTCCCAGGGTCTTGGTGTAGTACATGTCTGATGTTTGCTGGCCAACTGTTCTTTAATTATCCAGCTCAAATATAACCTAAGAAGCTTTTCCAGGTCCATTTATGCAGAATCAAACTATTTTCCCTCTCGGCTGCCATTTTTTGTTTTTATTAAAGCTGTATTTCATGGCAGGAAATATATTTGATGTAGTTTTGTATCCCTGTAGGACTTAACACTCAAAACAGATTCATATATGTTTGTGGGACTGAATTGAAATTTATGTTATAGGAAATCAGGGTGATACCTTGGAATGAAAACAGAATATTAGGGGCACCTGAGTGGCTCAGTTGTTAAGCGTCTGCCTTCGGCTCAGGTCGTGATCCCAGGGTCCTGGGATCGAGCCCCACATCAGGCTCCCTGCTCAGCTGAATATTAGACTGTATTTAGAAGCTCCCAGAATAAGCCTGCAGAATTTCCCAGATGACTCTATCCTTGTGCCTCAGGACATAAACTGGAAAAACGATTACTTGTCCTTTATCTACCAACTGCACACCACCTAAACACAAATATCCTATGACTTCTTATTCATCATCCCATCATGTACATAAACCCTCAGTGTCCACTGAAGGATTAACCCTTTGTGTTTATTTAATTACCTCTCATGCTAGTTCAATGTTGGATACGGTATTTGCATCTGATGCCTTTCTGCTTCAGTGCAGTCGCCATCCTGGAATGTAACTTCCCCAAATGCCAAGAAACCACCCCAAGGACACATTTGACACAGCCTTTGCATGGGGTTGGGTACACAAGGCAAATGACATTTTTATGATAACTGAGGATCCCAATGATCACCTTTCCCATGAGGGTCATAACAGAATTAATTAGATTTTATAAAATCCCACATACAAGGAGACATGACTTCTGTTTTTCAGTGACCTAGATTAAAATAATTTCAGTTTATAAATTTGTTTCTAGGGCTTTAGTGGGGCATTTGAAGTGGGGGAGCACTTTGCAGCTTCCTGGAGTTTCCCAGCTCAGTCCAGCAGGCTCCCACCCTCCTCAGCTCATCTTCAACACCTTCACTCTTTAATCTTTTTCTAAAAGCCACATTGTATCATGTTTTTAAGAACAACTGGCTTATTATGATTATTACCGCTGGTTTAACAAGAGAGAAAAGAATGAAAATATGGACTGAGGGGGTATTTGTGTCCTCTGCAGGCCTCTAATAGTTGTGACTCGAAGAATTGCGGTTGACTCCCTCATATGAGCACATTAGCTGATCTCCTCTCAGACCTGCTGAATCCCACAGCTGCCAACAGTGCAGAGCACAGATGTAAATCGGAGGAGCAAATAGATTTTGACATTTAAAAGGGGAATGTGCAGTAGGAATTTACTCGCACATTTGGCAATACAATGTTCCCTTTGAAGAGAGGTTTCTTTCAAAAAGATTCCTCAAGTTGTCTGTATCATGGTGCATTCTTCAAAGTGACAGCGTGGCTGGAGGTTCTCGACGTTTAGGATTGCCTCACCATGTGACCTTAGGTGCACTCTCTCCATCCCTCATTTATCCTACATGCCCTGGCAGGATCCACAGATAACGTCTGCCTAGCCTTCTCGCTTCTTTGAAGACAACCAGTGCATAGAAGATGCCTTATCAGTTATCTAGTTGTTGATACCTAATGAGATGCTCATTAACCGGTTGAACAGCCAGCATGAATTTAGTGACCATCAGTTTAATATGAGGCCAATGAATAGGACTGTGGGGGAGTGGGACAAAGAGAAACAGATCCAATCAGTTATTTATTCTTTATTGAGTGCCTATGTACTAAAGGAGATGCTAGGGATTTTTTAAATGAGTGGCATAGCTTTTTGCCCTGGAGAAACTCAGAGTCACACAAAAGACACAGACTGGCTGAAGTATTGACACTTGCTTGGAAAAACAGATAACCCAGCCTTTTGATAAGAACACTATAGATCAACTTACTAGCCAGTATAAATCCCTACAGTCAAGCTTTATTAAACTGTATTATTATTTATTATTATTAAACTTGATGATTCCCCTTAATAGTGAAACTGTGGTAATTAGAGTGGAGATGTTCACGCATTGGTGGGAACTACGAATAACGCAAGCAAGGCGTAGATGGTGCACTTCCATTGCTGTAATGTTTAGTACGGCCAGTTCCTGCCCTCTTGAGATCATCTCCTCTTTTCAACTTTTGTCTGAGAAACACTTTGTATCATGTTGGTTAAGAACAATTGACTTATACTAATGATAGACGTAATGATAGGAAGACTTACATTTTGGAAACCAAACCCTATAAAAGGGGGGAAAAGTGTGTTTTGACAGATGACAAAGAGACATTGTAGATTTTAGAACAGTCTGAGAAAATTATTTTAGAACATCTGTTTCTTTTCATCCTACTGACTATCCCAAAAATTATCTAGACAGTGACAACTCATCAGTAGGTTGTATTCTGAGGCCTCCTTGCAAGTCCATTATTCTGGATTTGGCACATCCTCAGACAAATGGTCTAGTTTCCAAAACAGTCCACAGAAATTTAGGTAACTTGTAATACGAGTTATTTATGTGGATATAGTATTTTGCAAACTGTATCAGCCACTATATTCATGGATCTAGGAGTTCTGCAATAATTTTTGAATCTTGTGTTTTCATCTTGATGACCATCTAAAAATTATCATAATCATGTTCTGGGTCATCTAAATCAACACCCCATTATGTGATTCTCAAAACTGTGCTTATGTTTATCTTTGTGTTAGTCTTGTGTCATCAACCAGTTTAACAATATTAGAGGTCTACTATAGATTTAGATTAAAGCTAGCTGCTGTTTGGTTGGATTGCCTTGGAAAGTTTCTCATAAAAATCTAGATTTCTGGCTTCTTTCTTTTTCCTCTTTCTCTCTCTCTCTTTCTTTCTCCCTCTCTTTCTCCTTCTCTCTCTCTGTCAGAAAACATGGCAACTATGGGTCTGCCACAATCTGTGGCAATAATAAAACCGAGCAGGCTGCTGAGTGGCTGCTTCCCACACAGGTCCTGCTTCTCTCGTGTATGTTTTCTGCCTGTATCTTATAAGCATTAGAGTTTGTGTCTCCCCATCTAAAGGAATGTTGCGTGTTCTCCAGGATGCAGTAGCAAGCATTCTAGGAAAAGGGGTTTCTTCCCTCTCCATATGTTGTTTATTTATTTATTTATTTATTTATTTTTAAAGATTTTATTTATTTGTTTGACAGAGAGAGACACAGTGACAGAGGGAACACAAACAGGGGGAGAGGGAGAGGGAGAAGCAGGCTTCCCGCCGAGCAGGGAGCCCGATGCAGGGCTCGATCCCAGGATCCCGGGATCATGACCCGAGCCGAAGGCAGACGCCCAACAACTGAGCCACCCAGGCGCCCCTCCGTATGTTGTTTATAAAACACATATTTGTGCGTAGGGGTTTCTGCTGCATGGGGCTCCTCTCCAGTGCCCATTACACTCTTTTCTCTCTGTAATCAGGGTTTGGTATATAGCTTGAAATAGAAACTAACCTTTAGGAACTAATTTTTAAATTACTGTCTTCATAGACCTGGAGGCTTGCTGAGTTGGAAGGAATCTTAGTGCCCCCCCACCGTCCCTCCCCCTCCAGTTCCCAACCTTCCATCTGTGTGCTTCCTTCCCTAGTATTACTTGCTATTCATTTTTATTTCATTAATATTTAAAGAGCATTGTGGTTATTCACCGAAAAGGGCAACACTTACCACCAACCATGCAAAGGTGAACTCAGATGAAATTTCTGAGGAGATATTTTGAACGCATGGTATTTCCACAGTCTGATTTATCTGTACTTCTATTATATTGCTGCTTCTCCATTCATTCTGTGTAACTATAACGAAATATAGGTGGAAGAGACAGGAATATGTGATTGGTTTATAAAATGCTTTTTGTGACAGAAACAGGAACAGTGTTAGTGTAGATATTCATCTGCCCTCAGGGCTCACCTATGACAAGGCAAAACCCCACTAACAGCCCTCAGTGTATAAAAGGCAAAACGGAACTACTGAGAATCAGAGAGACTTGCTTACCACTGAAAAATTACAGGGAAGCTGCCCCAAAGAATCTACCTCACAATTTGGTATGTTCCTCTGCTTTAACCCCAAAATAATGCTTTAGGCTTCAGATATTTTTTTGATCAGTTAGAATATAAAGCTTTATAACCTAGCCTCGGTTTAAAGTTTTTTTTTAGAGACGTTTTAGGTTCATAGCAAAACTGAATGGAAAGTAGAAAAAGTTCCCATATATCCCTTGTCCCCTATGCATGCCCAACCTCCCCAACTACTAACATCCCTAACCACAGCCGTACATTTGTTACAACTGATAAAACTACCATGACACATTGACATCATTATCACTTCAAGTCCATAGCTTATTTACATTAGAGTTCACTATTGGTACTGTACATTCTATGGGTTTTGAGGGATGTATAATGACATGTATTCACCATTGTAATATCATACAGAAGAGTTCCACTGCCCTAAAAATCCTCTGTACTGGAATCCTCCCTCCCTCCTGCCAAACTGACATTCGCTGATCTTTTTACTGCCTTACTGTCCTTATGAGTTGTCTTTTTGAGCTTACAAATATTCCTCCAAAGATGGAATGATATAGAAAAATATATAAGGAAACTCTGAAGAAGGCATTGTTAATGGATTATTTTCATTTTCATCTATTTATTTTTCATTTTAAAAGGAATATGACGTAAATATCAGTTTCATAGCCTCTCTTTGGGAAAGTCATAGACATACACATACCCATTTGTGACTAAACTATAATAACATCCAAGAATAATTTTTTTTTTTAAAGATTTTATTTATTTATTTGACAGAGACAGAGACAGCGAGAGCAGGAACACAAGCAGGGGGACTGGGAGAGGGAGAAGCAGGCCTCCCACCGAGCAGGGAGCCCGATGTGGGGCTCGATCCCAGGACCCTGGGATCATGACCTGAGCCGAAGGCAGTCGCTTAACCAACTGAGCCACCCAGGCGCCCAACATCCAAGAATAATTTATAAATGATTTCTATCATCCTAATATCCCAAAATCTGATTTTCTTTTTTCCATGTCTACATAAATCTTGTTTGTATGCATACGTTTTCTCATACGCTGCAATCCTTTTAACCAACAAATGTTACCCCTATTCTTACTTAAAATGTTTTGCATGATTCTTAAGCTATTGGTGGTTGAAATTTTCAGAAACTTTATGTCATGCTATCATATATACATATCGTCATCGATTTTGTCATTTCCAGTTACTGAATTGTGTGTTCTTTCAATTTGGGTTTTTAGTTTATATAAACTACTATAACCAATAAAGCAAGGATCCTCCTTATACTAAGAGCTTTCTTCTGACCATTCAGCTACTTAAATTCCGTGAATTTAATGGGTATGAGTATTCTCATTATTATCAATGGCATATATTTTTAAGTGGAATATTTCTCAGTTTGGAATATTATAGCTAGCCTTTAGGACTTTGTTATACTCCAACCTCTCAGCAATAGAAGCTACCCTGTTTACTGATAATTCATTCCTCCTCCCTTCCTTACCTGAAACCAGGCCTCTCCATTAGGGCATATCTTCCTTGCATCATTCTCAAATAGTGGCCATTTATTTTTTTGTGCCCTTATTTCCTCAAAATTAGGAGGTGGGATCAGTGCCTTCCTTGCTCCTCATTACTGTTTCCAAATGTTATTCCAACCCCATAATTAAAAAAAAAAAAAAGCCCTGCCATTTATGGTTAAGAGAATTTAGCTATAATAGTAATTCCAAATGATTTATTTGTATACTACCACCAAAATTGTTTGCCAGGACTGCTTACCACCATTACCACTATTTAATTTTATTCTTGATATTATTTTAATTGTTTTTTTTATAATTGTTTTACTTACATAAGTTTATTTTCAACAGAGAATGATCTAGGCACTAATATTTGGGAAGTGCATGAAATCCACTTGATATGTTAATTATATTTTAATGTACATTACCCAAATATATAAGTATTAAATTTTTGTAAAGTTGATCCAGATTCTGGGAAGTTGGGAATGCAACCGACCTAACTTTTTTAATATTCCTGAAACTCCCTACAAAAACAGACAAAGTAACTAGAGTAGCAGACCTAAAAACATATAGGCAATATGTATAGGAACACTAATTAACAATATATCCCCATTAATAGATGGGGACAAATAACTGGACCACTGTGGTATCAGCAACTGAGCAGAAAGAAAGAGAGGAAAATCGACTGAGCTTCGGATGCCCCTCAGAACTAGAGAACTCCGCCCCCCACCCCTCCCCAGCCCAAAGCAACAGGTAATCACTGCAAAGACATGCAAACTAATCTGAGAATAGCAGCAGAAATGGAGAAAGGAGTTTGCAGGCACCAGATTACCAGTGCCCTCAAGGGAAACAAGAGGAGGCTTGTCAGTGCTGGAATAAAGGGTGCTTTTCAGACAGATCCCATACTGAGAAGAAACCCCTGGGAGTCGAATCCAAATTAAACAGGATAGGTCCAATAGGAGAAAGCAAACAGGCAATTTAGATAAAAGTGAGGGATAGGAGGGAAGGAAGTATATCTCAGAAAGTACAATGGCATATTATTTACCTTGAAAATAACAGAAGAGACTGCTCCAGAGACACTGAACACTTTATAAAAGCTAGCCTGGCCCACCCTTCCATGGCAAAAATCAACATGCATTTACCTTAAGTGTGAGCAATAGAAAAGGAATGGGGTAGAATCACACATAAAGATACTATAAGAAAAAAGAGAAAAGGGAACAAAAGAACATCCCCTCAACAATGGCAACACATTAGAAAAAGATAATTTCACAATAAAAACTGTAGCCTAATAACTCAAAATTAGGTAAAAGAAATAAGGAAAATGATATGAGCTGCAAAAAATTTTAGCAAGGGCGCCTGGGTGGCTCAGTTGGTTAAGCGACTGCCTTCGGCTCAGGTCATGATCCTGGAGTCCCTGGATCGAGTCCCACATCGGGCTCCCTGCTCGGCAGGGAGTCTGCTTCTCCCTCTCCCACTCCCCGTTTGTGTTCCCTCTCTCGCTGTGTCTTTCTCTGTCAAATAAATAAATAAAATCTTTAAAAAAAAAAAAAATTTTAGCAAGATTGGTAAATGAGTCAACTGGAAAAAAGGAAGCTCAGCAGAGACAGGTGAGAGAATTCAGGAAAGGGTTGGAAATAACAACTCATTGTAGAAATTAAGAGCAAACTAGAAGAAAAACACAGAACATTTGGCCCAAAAGTTAATGCACTAAAAGAAATTTTAAAATCCAATAAAGGGAAATTTTAAAATAAATTAAGAAATAATAAATTTTAAAATAAAAAGTATCACTTTCAAAGAAAGTGATAAGCAAAGAAGATTAAAAGCATGTATAATAGAAGGCACCAAAGGAAATAAGCAGTAGACAGAAAAAAATACTAAAAATTATAATACAATTTTTAAAGTAAAAAATGATTAGAAAATACATATTGAAAGATTATACTGAAAAAGTAGGAAAATAGGCTCAGAATAGATATTAAGCAAATTATTATAATGGTATTTTTTAAAAGTCAGTTATAGGAAAGAAAATAGGATTATTATTAGCTTTTTGACAGCAACTCTTTATGCCAGAAAATAATGTAGCAACATATTTAATGTACTCAAGGAAAGAAAATGTGAGCTAAGGATTTTATATTCAGCAAAATAAGCCTTTTGAGATGAAGACTACATAAAACCTGTTAGAGCCATGTATAAGAAGTCAGGGAATATTGCTCCCATGAGCACTTCCTGAGGATTCGCCAATCGAATACACTTCAGACTGGAGAGGCATTTATATAAAGCCTGTGGTGAGTGTTGAATCTATGTTTGCCTTTAGCACTAAAAATAAATCATTGCTATAAGAAAGAGAGTAGTAATAAATATATATTTTGAAATAAAGAGAAAATATAAGGATCACAAATGAGGCAGGGAGAGGGTTGAGGTGCTTGTGGCTAGGGGCCATGAAAAGGTCAGTGAAAAAAGCCATGTATAAAACTGAGCAAATGTATAAAAACCATCATTTCAAGACCAAAGGCAAACATGTAATTGAGAAACATCTCTTCTTGGAAAAATGCTAGAACTTCAGTAAGAATAGCAGGAGTCTATATTCCTCTTGCCTAGGAATCCTTCCATTCCCCTTCCCCAGTGTTGTTAGTGAGACAGGTAGCTTTACCATCTTGGAGCTGGCTGCAAGAAACAGCAGCTTTTCTTCTGGAAGAGGCAGACTTAAATTAGGTCTGAGTATGAAGATCCTTCACTTTGTTAGCTAACAGGCACAAACTCGGTAGGAAACAGAGAAAAACTGAAGCTTTAGCATGGGTTTGCAAATCCCATTTAGGGTGAGTAGCAGAGCAGATAGACATTTAACACGGAGATTCTGGAAATTAGAGAGTCACGGAATAGCTGAGATAAGTTGTCTACCCACCCCAGGCTGACTGGGAAAATACACAGGTGAGTGCAGAGACCTCAGAGAGCTTATTGAAAAGCAAAAGCCAAGGGAGACTGTGTTATGGTCTGCAACTTTGCACCCTCTAACTACCGCCCCCCCAACCCAACGCAGATATGGAAGCCTAACTAACAGGCTTGAGGAATTTGAGTACAACTTTTGTCAAATTCATTGGTGGACAAACAAAGGGGCTTTGCCAATGCAGGGGCAATTCCTTGGAAACTAAAGACATAATAATTATAATAAAAAGTTGAGCAGAAAAATCAATATCCACATACTGAAGAGGAAACAGATTTTATAATTTAGATATGGGTAGTTACCAAAATTAAAAAAAAAAAAGAAAAAACCCCACTGATCTATAATTGTCACATTATTATTATTATTTTTATGTCTAGTTTTCAACAACAACAACAAAAAAGGTTATACATGAAGAAAAGAGGAAAGTGTGATCCATACTCAGGAAAAAAAGCAGTTAGTTGAAACTGATTCTGATTGGGTCCTACATTGGATTTAACAGATATTAAAGCAGCTCTTATAAGTATGTTCATGGGATTAAAACAAAAGATGATGAAAATGACTCAATAAATAGGGGATCCTAGTGGAGAAGTAGAAAACTATCAAATGAACCAAATAATTATTCTAGAGTTGAAAAGTCAGTAACAAAAAATGATGAAAAATTTACTAGGGATTGTCAACAGCCAATTTGAGATGGCAGAAGAAAGAATCAGTGTATTTGAATATTGATTAATATAAATGACCTAGGAGCACCTGGGTGGTGCAGTCGGTTAAGCATCTGACACTTGGTTTCGGCTCAGGTTGTGATCTCAGGGTCGTGAGACTGAGCCCCGCATAGGGCTTTGTGCACTCAGTGTGGAGTCTGCTTAGGACTCTCTCTCCCTCTCCCTCTGCCCCTCCCACCTGTGCTCTCTCTCCCTCTCTTTCTCCAAATAAATAATCGAAATATATATATATATATATACACAAATGATCTAATCTGAAGAAAAGGGAGAAAGAGGATTGAAGGAAAACAGAGCTTCAGAGCTCAAGTGTCCTAACATGTATGCAATGGGAGTCACAGCAGGAGAGATGAAAGAGTGGGACAGAACAAATGTTTGAAGAAATAATGGTCCAAAACTTCATATTTAATTTTAAAAAACTTTCCGTAAAGTTAATCTATACCTCCAGGAGTCTTAAAACTCAAAAAAGTTAAACACAAAGAGAAACCCACCTAGGCATATTATAATCAACCTGCTGGAAGCCAAAAACAAAGAGGGAATTATGGAAGCAGCAATTGAAATCAGCAAGAAAAACAAAACAAAACAAAACAATCACATGTGGAGACCAATAATAAAATTAATGGCTCACTTCTCACCAGAAATAACGGAAATCAGAAGATATATTCAAAATGCTGAAAGAAAAAGCATCCCACTACGCAGAGGAGTAGGAAACCTGGATTTTGTCTGGTCCCAGGAATTCAGCTGGATAGGGATCAAACCATTCTGAACACCTACGAACTCAATAGGAGATCGAAGAAAAGAACAGCAACAACTCTCTGAACAGAAAAGCGACCACTTTCTGGAAGGTAGGATGTGTGGAGAAGTGAATCCAAGGCGATATTTGGGAGGATAGACAGCAGGAGAGGGGGCCTCCGTTGGCCGCTTCTGGCAAGTGATAGAGCCACGGGAGCACAAAATCGGAACTTTTAGTAGTCAGCTCCGCTGAGGGTCGTCGCTCCAATGGCTAAGCGGGTGGGGGGGTGGGGTGGGGTGGGGGGGTGGAACCCTTGCAGGAACAGTGGGGTCTCAGGACCTTCGGGGTCACAGAAAGACCAGGGGTGCCTGAGTGCGGCAGAGCTCCCAGGTATCGGAGTGGGGAAGCCGGCTGCAGAGATGGAGCCAAGGCGTGGGCTCTCAGCTTGGGGTTGCCATAAACCGTGATCCGCGGCCCAGTAGGGCCACTGCTCCTCCAGCAGGGACCCAACAAGAGGCAGATCCGGGGAGACTCCCCTTCCTCCCCCGGGAGGATTGGCGCAGGAGCGCACCATAGGAATCTGCTGGGTTTGGAGACTCCACATGCGGTCATGTGCCAGAGATAGAAACACTCGGTCACAGGCCGGGTGAGCACGGAGTGCGGCCAGAGACCGCGGAGACAGGAGTGATTGACTGCTTTTCTCTGGGGGTGCACTGAGGAGCGGAGCCCCGAGTTCTCAGCTCCTCCGGGGCAGAGATTGGGAGGCCGCCATTTTCACTCTCTCCTCCAAAGCTGTACGGAAAGCTTGCAGGGAACAAAAGCTCCCAAGAGCAAACCCGAGCAGATTACTTAGCCTGGAGGGCAAGAGCGGGACAATTCCGCCTCTGACAAAGACATTTGGGAACCATGGCAACAGGCCCCTCCCCCAGAAGATCAGCAAGAACCGCCAGCCAAGACCAAGTTTACCGATCAATGAAACGGCAGAACTCCAGTGCTAAGGGAATACAGCACATAGAATTCATGGCTTTTTCCCCATGATTCTTTAGTCTTTCAAAGTTAATTTTTTTTTAACTGTCTTTTTTTTTTTTGAATTTTTCTTTTTCCCTTTTTCAACAACATCTTATCAATCCCTTTTTAAAAAACATTTTTATTTTTCATCTTTAGAGTCATATTGTATCCCTTCATAGTAGTTTCCCTTATTTTTGGCATATATATATAAGTTGTTCTCTCTTTAAAATTTTGAGATACAGTTTCTTCTAACAGATCAAAATATACCCTAAATCTCTAGTGTATGGCTTTGTTCTAATCTCCTGCCTGATCACATTCTCTCCCTTTTTTTTCTTTTTTAAATCCTCTTCTTTCTTTTATCAAACAACTTCTTATCAATTCCTTTTATAAAAGTTTTTTATAATTTTCATCTTTACAGTCATATTCCATCCCTTCATCATATTAACCCTTATTTTTGTACATATATGTTTTTCTTTCTTTAAAATTTTGGGAGGCACTTTCTTCTAACAGACCAAAATACACCCAAAATCTAGTGTGTGGCACTGATCTATGCACCAGCCTGATTATATTTGATCATATTCTGTTTTTTTTTTGTTTTGTTCCGTTTTCGTTTGTTTTTATCTTTTTCTTTTTCTTTTTTCTTCCTTTCCCTTTCTTTTCCCTCATTTTCAGGTCTTTTCTGATTTGTTTAGAGTATATTCTCTGGGGATGTTGTTACCCTGTTAGCATTTTGTTCTCTCATTCATCTCTTCTCCTCTGGGACATAATGACAAGATGGAAAAAATCACCTCAACAAAAAGAACAAGAGGCAGTAACCGACTGCCAGAGACCTACTCAATACGGACATTAGTACAATGTCAGACTTAGAGTTCAGAATGATGATTTTAAAGATACTAGCTGGGCTTGAAAAAAGCATGGAAGTTATTAGAGAAACCCTTTCTGGAGAAATAAAAGAACTAAAATCTAACCAAGTCGAAATCAAAAAGGCTATTAATGAGGTGCAATCAAAAATGGGGGTGCTAACTGCTAGGATAAATGAGGCAGAAGAGAGAATCAGTGATATAGAAGACCAAATGATGGAAAATAAAGAAGCTGAGAAAAAGAGAGAGAAACAACTACTGGATCACAAGGGCAGAATTCGAGAGATAAGTGATACCATAAGACGAAACATTAGAATAATTGGGATCCCAGAAAAAGAAGAAAGAGAGAGAGGGGCAGAAGGTATGTTGGAGCAAATTATAGCAGAGAACTTCCCTAATTTGGGGAAGGAAACAGGCATCCAAATCCAGGAGGCACAGAGAAGCCCTCTCAAAATCAATAAAAATAGGTCAACACCCCAACATCTAATAGTAAAACTTACGAGTCTCAGAGACAAAGAGAAAATCCTGAAAGCAGCTCGGGAGAAGAGATTTGTAACCACAATGGTAGAAACATTAGATTGGCAACAGACCTATGCACAGAGACCTGGCAGGCGAGAAAGGACTGGGATGATATATTCAGAGCACTAAACAAGAAAAATATGCAGCCAAGAATACTATATCCAGCTAGGCTGTCATTGAAAATTGAAGGAGAGATAAAAAGATTCCAGGACAAACAAAGGAATTTGCAAACACGAAACCAACCCTACAAGAAATATTGAAAGGGGTCCTTTAAGCAAAGGGAGAGACTAAAAGCAACATAGACCAGAAAGGAACACAGACAATATACAGTAACAGTCACCTTACAGGCAATACAATGGCACTAAATTCATATCTTTCAATAGTTACCCTGAATGTAAATGGGTTAAATGCCCCAATCAAAAGACATAGGCTATCAGATTGGATTAAAAAACAAGACCCATCAATATGCTGTCTGCAAGAGACTCATTTTAGACCCAAAGACACCTCCAGATTGAAAGTGAGGGGGTAGAAAACCATTTACCATGCTAATGGACACCAAAAGAAAGCTGGGGTGGCAATCCTTGTATCAGACAAATTAGATTTTAAACCAAAGACTATAATAAGAGATGAGGAAGGACACTATATCCTACTTAAAGGGTCTATCCAACAAGAAGATCTAACAATTGTAAATATCTATGCCCCTAACATGGGAGCAGCCGATTATATAAGCCAATTAATAACAAAAGCAAAGAAACACATAGACAATAATACAATAATAGTGGGGGACTTTAACACCCCCTCACTGAAATGGACAGATCATCTAAGCAAAAGATCAACAAGGAAATAAAGACCTTAAATGACACACTGGACCAAATGGACTTCACAGATATATTCAGAACATTCCATCCCAAAGCAACAGAATACACATCCTTCTCCAGTGCCCATGGAACATTCTCCAGAATAGGTCACATCCTAGGTCACAAATCAGGTCTCAGCCGGTACCAAAAGATTGGGATCATTCCCTGCATGTTTTCAGACCACAGTGCTTTGAAACCAGGACTCAATCACAAGAGGAAAGTGGGAAAGAACTCAAATACATGGAGGCTAAAGAGCATCCTACTAAAGAATGAATGGGTCAACCAGGAAATTAAAGAAGAATTTTAAAAATTCATGGAAACCAATGAAAATGAAAACAAAACTGTTCAAAATCTTTGGGATGCAGCAAAGGCAGTCCTAAGAGGAAAGTATATAGCAATACAAGCCTTTCTCAAGAAACAAGAAAGGTCTCAAATACACAACCTAACCCTACATCTAAAGGAGCTGGAGAAAGAACAGCAAATAAAGCCTAAACCCAGCAGGAGAAGAGAAATAATAAAGATCTGGGCAGAAATCAATGAAATAGAAACCAAAAGAACAGTAGAACAGATCAACAAAACTGGAACTTGTTCTTTGAAAGAATTAACAAGATTGATAAACCCCTGGCCAGACTTATCAAAAAGAAAAGAGAAATGACCCAAATCAACAAAATCATGAATGAAAGAGGAGAGATCACAAACAGCACCAAAGAAATACAAACAATAATAAGAACATATTATGAGCAACTATATGCCAGCAAATTAGATAACCTGGAAGAAATGGATGCATTCCTAGAGATGTATCAACTACCAAAACTGAACCAGGAAGAAATAGAAAACCTGAACAGACCTATAACCACTAAGGAAATTGAAGCAGTCATCAAAAATCTCCCAAGAAACAAAAGCCCAGGGCCAGATGGCTTCCCAGGGGAATTCTACCAAACATTTCAAGAAGAATTAATACCTATTCTTCTGAAACTGTTCCAAAAAATAGAAATGAAAGGAAAACTTCCAAACTTGTTTTATGAGGCCACCATTACCTTGATCCCAAAACCAGACAAAAACCCCATCAAAAAGGAGAATTACAGACCAATATCCTTGATGAACATGGATGCAAAAATTCTCACCAAAATACTAGCCAATAGGATCCAACAGTACATTAAAAGGATTATTCACCACGACCAAGTGGGATTTATTCCTGGGCTGCAAGGTTGGTTCGACATCCACAATTTGATCAATGTGATACAATACACTAATAAAAGAAAGAACAAGAACCATATGATCCTCTCAATAGATGCAGAAAAAGCATTTGACAAAGTACAGCATCCTTTCTTGATCAAAACTCTTCAGAGTGTAGGGATAGAGGGTACATACCTCAATATCATAAAAGCCATCTATGAAAAACCCACAGCAAATATCATTCTCAATGGGGAAAAACCGAGAGCTTTCCGCCTAAGGTCAGGAACACGGCAGGGATGTCCACGATCACCACTGCTATTCAACACAGTATTAGAAGTCCTAGCCATAGCAATCAGACAACAAAAAGAAATAAAAGGCATCCAAATCGGCAAAGAAGAAGTCAAACTCTCACTCTTTGCAGATGATACGATACTTTATGTGGAAAACCCAAAAGACTCCACCCCAAAACTGCTAGAACTCATACAGGAATTCAGTAAGGTGGCAGGATATAAAATCAATGCACAGAAATCAGTGGCATTCCTATACACCAACAACAAGACAGAAGAAAGAGAAATTAAGGAGTCGATCCCACTTACAATTGCACCCAAAACAGAATAGAGAGCCCAGAAATGGACCCTCAACTCTATGATCAACTAATCTTCAACAAAATAGGAAAAAATGTCCAATGGAAAAAAGACAGTCTCTTCAACAAATGGTGTTGGGAAAATTGGACAGCCACATGCAGAAGAATGAAACTGGACCATTTCCTTACACCACACACAAAAATAGACTCAAAATGGTTGAAAGACCTACAAGAGAGACAGGATTCCATCAAAATCCTAAAGGAGAACACAGGCAGCAAACTCTTTGACCTCAGCCACAGCAACTTCTTCCTAGAAACGTCGCAAAAGGCAAGGGAAGCAAGGGCAAAAATGAATTATTGGGACTTCATCAAGATAAAAAGCTTTTGCACAGCAAAAGAAACAGTCAACAAAACCAAAAGACAACTGACAGAATGGGAGAAGATATTTGCAAATGTCATATCAGATAAAGGGCTAGTATCCAAAAGCTATAAAGAACTTCTTAAGGTCAACACCCAAAGAACAAATGATCCAATCAAGAAATGGGCAGAAGACATGAACAGACATTTCTGCAAAGAAGACATCCAAATGGACAACAAACACATGAAAAAGTGCTCAGCATGGGGCGCCTCGGTGGCTCAGTCGTTAAGCGTCTGCCTTCAGCTCAGGTCATGATCCCAGGGTCCTGGGATTGAGCCCTGCATCAGGCTCCCTGCTCCGTGGGGAAGCCTGCTTCTCCCTCTCCCACTTCCCCTGCTTGTGTTCCCCTCTCTTGCTGTCTCTCTCTCTGTCAAATAAATAAATAAAATCTTTAAAAAAAAAAAAGTGCTCAGCATCGCTCAACATCAGGGAGATACAAATCAAAACCTCAATGAAATATCACCTCTCACCAGTCAGAATGGCTAAAATTAACAAGTCAGGAAATGATAAATGTTGGTGGGGATGTGGAGAAAGGGGACCCTCCTACACTGTTGGTGGGAATGCAAGCTGGTACAGCCACTCTGGGAAACAGTATGGAGGTTCCTCAAAAAGTTGAAAATAGAGCTACCATATGTTCCAGCAATTGCACTACTGGGTATTCACCCCAAAGATACAAATGTAGGGATCCGAAGGGGCACATGCACCCTGATGTTTATAGCAGCAATGTCCACAATAGCCAAACTGTGGAAAGAGCCAAGCTGTCCATCGACAGATGAATGGATAAAGAAGATGTGGTATATATATATCCAATGGAGTATTATGCAGCCATCAAAAGGAATGAAATCTTGCCATCTGCAATGACGTGGATGGAACTGGAGGGTGTTATGCTGAGCAAAATAAGTCAATCAGAGAAAGACATGTATCATATGACCTCACTGATACGAGGAATTCTTAATCTCAGGAAACAAACTGAAGGTTGCTGGAGTGGTGGGGGCTGGGAGGGATGGGGTGGCTGGGTGATAGACATTGGGGAGGGTATGTGCTATGGTGAGCGCTGTGAATTGTGCAAGACTGTTGAATCACAGATCTGTACCTCTGAAACAAATAATGCAATATATGTTAAAAAAAAAAAAAGAAGAAGAAGATAGTGGGAGGGGAAGAATGAAGGGGGGGAAATTGGAGGGGGAGATGAACCATGAGAGACGATGGACTCTGAGAAACAAACTGAGGGTTCAAGAGGGGAGGAGGGTGGGAGGGTGGATTAGCCTGGTGATGGGTATTAAAGAGGGCACGTTCTGCATGGAGCACTGGGTGTTATACGCAAACAATGAATCATGGAACACTACATCAAAAACTAATGATGTAATGTATGGTGATTAACATAACAATAAAAAATTTAAAAACTATGAAAGAAAAAGCAGCCCACTAAAATTTGCTGCATTCAGTGAAACTATCCTTCAAAAGTAAAAATGAAAAAAAAAACAGGATTTATTGCAGGTAGATTTGTCTTATAGGAAATTCTAAAGTTCTTTAGGCTAAAAGGAAATGATACCAAATAGTAACTTCACTCCATGAGGTAGAATGAAGAGCACAGGAAATGGTAAACATATGGGTAAATATAAAAGATTACATATACAGTTCTCTCTCTTTTTTTCTCTTAATTTCTTTAAGAACAGAAATTTTTAATCCATTAATTTTAGCATTGTTCTGTTGGGTTTATTTTATAAATATATAATATATATAACATGTATATTATATATATCTCTTTGACAGTAATAATGAAAGGAAAATATATGCTGGAAGAAGTTGCAAAAAGAGAGAGAAAAAGAGACAGAGAGAGAGAGAGAGAAAATAAACATAGAAACAGACATCAGAATGATCCTGACATTGAAGTTATCCAATAAGAATATTAAAATAGCTCTTTTTAGTATATCCAAGAATAGAGAAAAAGATGAAGGGAGTAAATGAAAAGATGGACAATTTCACCAAAGAATAAAAAATCTACCAAAAACAATAACTAAAAATATAAGATCAGAAATTAAGAACTAATTTGATTGGGTTGAAAACTTAATTGGACAGCACAAAAAATAAGATTTGTGAATTGGAGTATAGGTCAATAGAAAATTTCTAAACTAAACTACAGAAAGGAAAAACAGAGAAGATATAGAAAAAAGCATTAGAGATATACAAAAGCAGAAACTTAGGCACATTTGTAAATACTTGAAATCTGGCATCACAAATTTAAATGCTAATAAAAACCCATGCAAGTGTTAGAAATAACATGAGTGAATTTCTATATAATCTGAGAATGGGGAAAACTTTTTCCATAAAAGTAAGAATTACACTGCATTGGAAACAATATCAGAAGCAAGTAAGGACAGATGACAAACTGGGAAAATATTTGCAACTTACATCACAAAGGATTAATAGATTTTATACATGGGACATTTTCAGCATAACAAGGATAACAACCGTAATGAACTGAAATTCATCAATATGTTCAAATTCATATGAATTCATAATACTTACTACAAAATACTTTTTGGTCACCTTATAAGAGTGCTAGTGAACCAACTAATTTTTAAAACTGATAAATAAAGGGAAAGAATCAAGCATCTGTTTGTTTTTCTTATACAAACTGTACATCTAATAAATAATTGGTTCATGAGAGGAGATTTCTCTATAAGACTTCAGGTAATAAATAAAAGAATGATAGAATTTGAGCATCATTCTTTGTCAAACCACAAAGAATTAATGGATCTAGGCAATACTTATCAATGGTGCTTAACATCCAGATATTATGTACCTTTGATGTAACTATGCAATATCATCTATGAAATACTAAAAAATAAAAACAAAATGTTAATGTGATCAAATCTCTATACCTAACTAAATAGTGAGAGGGGAACATGGAGATACCAAGGGATATAGGAGCAAAATCCAGGCTGTGGGTAATTTTACAGGATAAAGAGCCAAATTTATTTAACAAATATTTTGGAAGAGAAAAATAAGAAATATAAAACAACCTTCAGATTAAAAGAGAGTTTTGGGGCGTCCGGCTCTCTGCTCAGCGGGGAGTCTGCTTCTCCCTCTCCCTCTGCCCCTCCCCTCCCCACACTCATCTCTTTCTCTCTCTCTCTCTCTCAAATAAATAAATAAAATCTTAAAAAAAATAGAGTTTTCCAATGATCACAATACTTGGAGTTTATTCGAATCCAGTTTAAGTAACCAAAATATAAAAATAACAACTATAAGGCCAACTGGATATTTCATGGTATTAAGAATTTACTAGTTATTTTTAGTTCTGATAGTGATATCATGGCTATATATATATATATATATACACACACACACATATATATACACACATCATCTTTAGCTTTTAAAGAATCATTCTAAAATAAGTAAGATATTTTGGAATTGTTTAATCTGGGAGGTGGTAGTTGCTAAGGGTTTAAATGAAACAAGACTGTGAGTTAATAATGATTGAAGTTGCATGTTCACTACATGGGAGCTCATTATACTATTCTATATAATTTTGCATGTTTGAAATTTTCCACAATTAGAGGTTTTAAAATCTTTTCATGAATCATCTGAAATCATCTCGAGTATTGCCAGCTTTATGTAACACAGTTTGAGAAAAACTAATCCCTCTCTCTCCAGATTCACTGCTATTATCCTCTAATCCGGGGACTGTAAAACTCTGGCCTGTGGGTCGAATCTGGCGGCTATTTTTGTAAATCAGGTCCTACGGGAACACAGCCAGGCCCCTTCGCTTACATACTATCTAGAGGTGCTTTCATGCTACAGCAGAGTCGAACGGTTTTGACAAAGGCTGTACAGGCTGTATGGTCAAAGCCTAAAATATCTGCGATGCGGTCTGTCAGGGTTGCCAGCTCCAACTCTGATGCCCCAGTCCTCATCCATTGTTCTCGGAAGATCTCGGTATCCAGATTGCAATCCGGATACAATCCCGAGCGCTTTCAGTTACCATGGCGTTGCCCTATCCACTACCTGCCCCTCAGTCTGCCACTGTTACCCCACTGTCTCCACTCCATTTCTGCCGTCCACTTTCACGATCGTGTTTGGACCTTCTGTGCCACACGTAATTGCTCCACCTACAAAATCACTACGAACCTACAAACACTCCTGCTGGCTGTTTTGTGCAACTAATTTTGCCTCAACTGTTCTTTGTCCTCAGTGAGTCTTTAAATGAGTTGATCTCTACTTTCTCCCAATCCATCAGCTTTCTTTGCTTTGCTTCCCTCATTACCTAGCTAAAGTTCTACAGTCCATCATTTCAGTAACATTCTTGCTAATATCCCAAATCCCTTGGCTCTTCCTGCCCCCCCCACACCCCCATCCCCCATTAATATAGAGGGAATCCAATAGTGAACTCCAACTATCTACTTTTTAATGCCCAGAACCAAGCAGCCAAGCACTACTGGTGAAAGCAAATTGTCTTCACTACAACTTCTTACCATACTCAAATGTATATTCAACACTAACTGAAAATTCAAATATATTTACCTAGTGAACTCATTTTCCCTCTATACATAGAAGCTATTTCAAACTTTCTTCAATCTCTTTTCTGAAGCCTCCTCCCTCTCTCTACCTAAAGATGACTTTGTTTCCTATTTTTTAATTAATTAATTTTTAAAGATTTATTTATTTATTTGAAAGTGAGAGAAAGAGAACAAGCAGGAGGGGCAGCGGGAGAGGGAGTATCCCAAGTGGACTCTGCACCAAACCAGAGCCGGATGCGGGGGCTCCATCTCATGACCCTGAGATCACAACCTGAGCCAAAACCAAGAGGTGGATGCTTAACCAACTGTGCCACACAGGTGCCCCATGTTTCCTATTTTAGAGAAAATAGAAAAGAGCATTGCCCTAGTCATATGCACTTATTCCAATTTCCTTCTCTCCTGTTATATAATTTTTGAAAACTGTCCTTTTGTCCAATTTCAGGATACCCATAGTACCAATGTTCTAGATCTCATTGCCCCTATATTCTCAGAAACCTTAGTTTATTTATTGTACCTTCTCTATGGTGTATTTAACTACTCTCTTTCAACTCTGACTTGGTTTTGAAGCTTAGCCAAGCATCTTGCATTAATTAAGACCACCCCACTACCTGCACAACACCGATGCAAACCCTCATTTGAGCACTCATACCCTTCCCCTTACTCCTGACGGATTTCTCAGAAGTTATGTCGACATTTGGTGTCTCCATTTCCTTGCCTCCTACTCACTCCTCTGCTCCCCCCGAGTCTGACTTCCATCTCTCTTCCGTGCCACAGCAACAGCTTCTGTTAAGGTGATCAATAACATCCTTTTCCTAAATACAATCCAATAACCATGTTGTCCTCTCAGAAACATCAAAATTGATAGCTACTCCTTTCACAAAATACTATCATTCTAGTTCTTTTGTGAGCCAACTTCTCTCCTGCTGACTCTTTCGTCTCTCTTCTAAATCCTTTGAAGATTTATCTTTTGCCATCTGTCTTAGTTGAAGGGTCACATCGCTTTTCTCACTGGATTTTCTCTGCCCACGTGATCTCTTCCACTCCCAAAACTTCAGTTAGCATACACTCATATAGCTCACCAATTTGTATCTTTAGCTTAAACCTCTCTTCTAGAACAGGAATTGTATATCTACCTATTTCCTTGACATCTCCTGAATGTGTCAACTTCCTGTCTAACTCGACATGTACAAAATAAAATTCAGTCAAACTCCAAACAATCCCTACACGATCGGGTTGTCCTCCAGTTCTTCCTAATACGATGAATAATTCCCCCATTTTTTTCTGTTCCACACATTTGAAACCAGAGCATCATTGTTGATACATGCTTTATACTGTGCCTCATTCCACATGTGCAGTCCATCACCAAATCCTGTAGGGTGAATCTCCTAATTTGAACACTCCTCCGCAGGTACCTCTGTGTCACTCTACTCAATGTTACTAGCATCTCTCACTTAGATTTCTGTCCTCTCTTAACTGATCTACATTATCCTCTCTACCTTTTCTCAATTCATTCTCTACACTTTTGCCACAAAGATCTTTTTGGAATGCAAAATTAAAAAAAAAAATCAACAACCACCTTCCAATTAGTTTCCACAGTTCTTAGGATAAAGATAAAATTTAACTGGACTACTCAATCTCTCTAGCCTCTTCTTCAAAGGCTTCCCTTTCAATCCTTTTGCTCAAGCCATAATACCTCTGAAAACCCCCCACAGTTGCAGTATCTCCTTACCACCACAGAGCCTTTACACATCCTGTTTTGTGTAAAGCTGTCTTCCCCATATTTACCTGGTTAACTCCTGCTCAAACATCACTTCCCCCAGGAAACCCTTCTTGATTTTCCTATTATATCCTCTCAAAACACTACCTTCTTACTGCAAGAGCACTTCTCACTGTTGCCATGTGGCCGCCCCCCCCCCTTTTTTTTGCTTATTTGGTTATTTTGTCTCTTCCCATAGGACTTTATGATTCCTGATGACAGAATCATGTCTGTATTGCATCCCTGGTGCCTAGCACCCATAAGCACTCAAAAATATTTTTTGGATAAAGATTGAATACAAGAATTTAAGAAGAGCTGGCATTTAAGTTCAAGAACAAACTATGCTATAAAAAGACACATAGATCAATGAAACAGAGAGCCCAGAAATAAACCTACATATAGGATCAATTAATTTATAACAATATTATTATGAAAGGAGCCACGAATATGCAATGGGGAAAGGATAGGCTCTTTGATAAATGATGTTGGGGAAACTGGATAGCTGTATGCAAAAGAATGAAACTGGACTCCTGTCTCCCACCATACATAAAGATCAAATCAAAATGGATTAAAACATAAAACCCCAAACTATAACACCTGTAAAAGAAAACATAGGGGCAATGATTTTTTGGCCTTGGCAATGGTTTTTTGGATTTGACACCAAAAGCAAAGGCAAAAAAAGCAAAAATAAGCAATGGGACTGCATCAAACTAAAAAGCTTCTTCCCAGCAAAGGAAAACATCAATAAAATGAAAAGGCAATCTATGGAATGGGAGAAAATATTTATAAATCACATATCTGATACGGGGTTAATATCCAAAATATACAAACAAGTCATACAACTCAACAACAACAACAAAACAATCTAATTTAAAAATGGCCAGAGAAATTGATTAGATATTTTTCCAGATAAGACATCCAAATATCCAATAGACAAGGAAAACTGCTCCCCCGCCCATCACTAATCATCAGGGAAATGCAAATCAAAACCACAATTAGATATCACCTCACACCTGTTAAAATGGCTATTATCAAAAAGATAAGATAACAAATATCTGGAAAAGATATGGAGAAAAGGTAGCACTTGTGCATTGTTGGTGGAAATGTAAATTGGTACAGCCACTCTGGAAAACAGTATGGAGGTCCTCAGAAAGTTAAAAATAGAACTATCAGGGCAGCTCAGTTAAGCTTCCCGCTCTTGGTTTTGGCTCAGGTCATGATCTCATGGGTGGTGGGATTGAGCCCAGGCTTGGGCTCCTCACTCAGCGAGGAGTCTGCTTAAAGATTCTCTCTTTCTCTCTCTCTCTCAAATAAATAAATAAAATCTTAAAAATAAAATAAAATAAATAAAATTAGAACTACCATATGATCCAGCATTTCCACTTCTGGGTATATATCTAAAGGAAATAAAATCACTATCTTGAAAAGATATATGCATCCCCATGTTCACTGCAGCACTATTTACAATAGCTAAGACATAGAAGCAACCCAAGTGTCCACTGATGGACGAATGGACAAAGAAAAGATTCTAATATATGAGGAAATATTATTCATTCATAAAAAAGAAGGAAATCCTGCCATTTGTGACAACATGGATGGACCTTGAGGGCATTACGCTACATTAACAAAGAAAGACAAATACTGTATGATTTCATTTATATGTGGAACTTGAAAAACAAAACAAAATGAACTCATAGATACAGAAAACAGGTTGGCGGTTGCCAGAGGTGGGCGTGGGGGTGAAATGGGTGAAGAGGGTCAAAAAGTACAAACTTCCAATTATAAGATAAATAAATTCTGGAGATAAAATATACAGTATGGTGACTAAAGTTAACAATACTGTATCATATGTTTGAAAGTTGCTAAGAGAGTAAATCTTAAAAGTTCTCATCACAAGAAAAAAATTTAACTCTGTGAGGTGATGGATATTAACTAAACTTATTGTGGTGATCATTTCACGATATATATAAGTATCAATCAACTGTTGTACACCTAAAACAATGTCATATGTCAGTTATATCTCAATAAAACTGGAAAAGAGTCAAAGAGCAAATTATGCCTCTAGACAGGGTAGTCAAATTATCAAGATTATATTATCCAGATATTATATTCTATTACTAGTAATATAATAGTTCTTTTATTATATTCTATACTACTTCTATTCTCCCTCCTCCTCCTCCTTGTATTACCATTACTTCTTCCCTTCCTATTGCTTCCAATAACAACATTAACAGCCCTCTGAGGCTTTTGTTATGATCTGGGAAATTAAAATCATGTTGCACTTTTATAACAGATATTAGTAACTTCAAATTTTAAAATACATCTGGCAGGATATAAAATCAATGCACAGAAATTAGTTGTATTTCTATACACCAACAAGACAGAAGAAAGAGAAATTAAGGAGTTGATCCCACTTACAATTGCACCCAAAACCATAAGATACCTAGGAATAAATCTAACCAAAGAGGCAAAGAATCTGTACTCACAAAACTATAGAATACTCATGAAAGAAATTGAGGAAGACACAAAGAAATGGAAAAATGTATCATGCTCATGGATTAGAAGAACAAATATTGTGAAAATGTCTATGCTACCTAGAGCAATCTACACATTTAATGAAATCCCTATCAAAATACCATCAACTTTTTTTTCACATAACAGGAACAAATAATCCTAATTTTTGTATGGAACCAGAAAAGACCCGAATAGCCAGAGGAATGTTGAAAAAGAAATGCAAAGCTGGTGGCATCACAATTCCAGACTTCCAGCTCTATTACAAAGCTGTCATCATCAAGACAGTATGGTACTGGCACAAAAACAGACACATCGATCAATGGAACAGAATAGAGAGCCCAGAAATGGACCCTCAACTCTATGATCAACTAATCTTCAACAAAACAGGAAAGAATGTCCAATGGAAAACAGACAGTCTCTTCAACAAATGGTGTTGGGAAAATTGGACAGCCACATGCAGAAGAATGAAACTGGACCATTTCCTTACACCACACACAAAAATAGACTCAAAATGGTTGAAAGACCTACAAGAGAGACAGGATTCCATCAAAATCCTAAAGGAGAACACAGGCAGCAACCTCTTTGACCTCAGCCGCAGCAACTTCTTCCTAGAAACATCACCAAAGACAAGGGAAGCAATGGCAAAAATGAATTATTGGGACTTCATCAAGATAAAAAGCTTTTGCACAGCAAAAGAAACAGTCAACAAAACCAAAAGACAACTGACAGAATGGGAGAAGATATTTGCAAATGTCATATCAGATAAAGGGCTAGTATCCAAAATCTACAAAGAACTTCTTAAGCTCAACACCCAAAGAACAACTAATCCAATCAAGAAATGGGCAGAAGACATGAACAGACATTTCTGCAAAGAAGACATCCAAATGGCCAAGAGACACATGAAAAAGTGCTCAGCATCACTTGGCATCAGGGAAATACAAATCAAAACCTCAATGAGATATCACCTGATACCAATCTAAAATTAACTAAAATTGGCTAAAATTAACAAGTCAGGAAATGACAGATGTTGGCGAGGATGTGGAGAAAGGGGAACCCTCCTACACTGTTGGTGGGAATGCAAGCTGGTGCAGCCACTCTGGAAAACAGCACGGAGGTTCCTCAAAAAGTTGAAAATAGAGCTACCATATGTTCCAGCAATTGCACTACTGGGTATTTACCCCAAAGATACAAATGTAGGGATCCGAAGGGGCACATGCACCCTGATGTTTATAGCAGCAATGTCCACAATAGCCAAACTGTGGAAAGAGCCAAGCTGTCCATCAACAGATGAATGGATAAAGAAGATGTGGTATATATATATATCCAATGGAATATTATGCAGCCATCAAAAGGAATGAAATCTTGCCATCTGCAATGACGTGGATGGAACTGGAGGGTGTTATGCTGAGCGAAATAAGTCAATCAGAGAAAGACATGTATCATATGACCTCACTGATATGAGGAATTCTTAATCTCAGGAAACAAACTGAGGGTTGCTGGAGTGATGGGGGCTGGGAGGGATGGGGTGGCTGAGTGATAGACATTGGGGAGGGTATGTGCTATGGTGAGCGCTGTGAATTGTGCAAGACTGTTGAATCACAGATCTGTACCTCTGAAACAAATAATGCAATATATGTTAAAAAAAAAAAAAGAAGAAGAAGACAGCAGGAGGGGAAGAATGAAGGGGGGGAAATTGGAGGGGGAGACGAACCATGAGAGACGATGGACTCTGAAAAACAAATTGAGGGTTCAAGAAGGGAGGGGGATGGGAGGGTGGATTAGCCTGGTGATGGGTATTAAAGAGGGCACGTTCTGCATGGAGCACTGGGTGTTATACGCAAACAATGAATCATGGAACACTACATCAAAAACTAATGATGTAATGTATGGTGATTAACATAATAATAAAAAATGTTAAATACATCAAAAATCATACAGTCTCAGGCACTTATATAAGAAAACAAAATCCAGGAAATCTGGATTAAATACAGCAACTAAGGGCTTAACTCAGAAAACTGCTTTTCTTGGGATAACTTGAAAGCTAACCCAGGAGGAAACCCTGTCAGGTGAAAATGAAAAAAAAGCAAATGCCCAACTGTTCATTGTAATTTCTACCCTCATCCACAGCCTCAGAGCACTAGCTCACACAAAGGAACAAAATATTGTAAAAAGAGAACAGAATCCATTCTCAGGCCTTCCAGGAACATGAGGACAGAATTTAGACATACACTGTTTTGTGGACAGGGAAGAGAATGGCTCAGAAGACAACAGAAAGGAGACAAGAGGTCCCAATGCCTGTGGTCCTTCAGATTTTCATATTTAGATTCTTCTACACCATCTCGATTTGCTTTTGTTCATGTGCTTCGTAAGTGTTCACACTTCGTGTGTGCTTTGCTTACCCAACCAGCTTATGAACACGAAGACCTCCAGGAATGTACAAGGGAAATGGCACAAGTGAGAGAAGTGAGTGAAGATCAAAGGAATACCGGGGAAAAGATGTGTCATTGGTGGGGATGTGACAGGGCTTTTGACTGGCAATTGACTCATCTGAGTTAAGTGTCTACCCCTTCACTCTCTACCAGGTTTACACTTTTGGTCACTCTGTAATGACTTTGTACTCAGTACACAATATCAGAACTATTTCTTTAACATTGAGGCTATTTTTTTTTTTTTTCCAATCTGGTCCAGCTGACCGACAGCAAAGAAGACTGGGAAATTTCCAACCACAAAGCGTGTAGACATGGCTTCTGCCTCTACAGAGATTTGCAGTTTTTAGTAGCTACAAATTTGGCTTCTTTGAGTTGCCCTTTATTTTAAGAAATATGCTTTACTTAAAGGCAACACCACTCTCCTTTCAGGGTAACATACTACCGCTTCTCCAGTTCTGTCCTCACGTTGAGCTATCCCATATCCCTTATTTCCTATAGGGTACATCAATCCATGTTGCCAATTCTTGATGGGGTGGGCTTTAGATCCTCAGAGATGCAATAGTACAGTTTATAGATTTAGGCAGAAGGTACAAAATCTTTATCTAAAGCCCAGGTCAATGTGTACTTGTACTAATGTATGTTCAATGTTCCATTGGGTTCTAAATTAGGCAAATATAAAAAGAGAGGGAGGAGAACCCATTTTAAATAAGAACTGATAAATAGAGTTCACTCATTATCGTTATTACTCTTCTTAATGAAAACTACCCTTTTCCAAACTCTGACTCTCTGGCAGGAACTATGCTAAGTGCTTTACACAAATTATCCCATTTAATCATCAAAATAATGGTACCTGTAAAGTCGGTACTATAATTATCCATATTTGTTATATAAGAAAACAAAGGCTTAGAGACTTGAAATAACTTGACAAAGATGATATATAGTAAACAACAGAGCCAACACTCAAATCCAGGCTACCTGACTCCAAAGTATGTGTAGCGAAGCATTGTTCTACACAGGTCTCCTCATTTCTGTTCCTTCAACCCCACCCCACGCCATCCCCAATTTGAACTCAAGTGTTTCTTTTTTCCTGGAAAACAGCAATGGGAATAGGGCATCGTAAAGTAGTGGTGGAGGAGCTCCTGGTTTCCAGGTGGACTGTTCCAACACCATGGTCTTATCTCTTGATAAGAAATGGAGATGAGGTAATAAATCCATCCCTGTTGCCTGTCCTGGGCAGTTCCGTGCTCAAGCCTCTTTTAGCACAGCCTTCATGAGTTAATTTTTGTTGTTTTTCCTCTTACATTACCAGGCCACTTTGCCCCTGCATTAAAGACATTTCATTTCCACTGCATTTTCCATTTGTTGGCTTTCATTTTCATTCTTTTCCATTAGTATAAATGGAAATCATTTACTGTAGGACCAACTAATTTAGGGTAGGCATTATTATCATCATTTTCCAGATGGGCTCAGAGAATGTACATGACAGGCCCTAGGTGAAATTTATTTCTGGCCAGAAAGGAGCTAGAACTTAAGCCTAGGATTCCTGCCTCCAAATGCAGCTCTCTAAGGCCCATATGTGTGAATGCTACATGTCCAGCAGCCTCCTTGGTACCTTTGCCTGCCCAATACTAAATACGCCATATATCCAAAGCCACTTGCATATATCCCCCCATAAACCTGCTCTGCTCGCTCTGCCTTCAGTGAATGGCACCTCCTCCCATGTCACCTTAAATTTTTTTCTCCCCTTCACTCATACTACCATTGTCCTATATCCATTCTATTAGCAAGTCACACCTATGTTATGCCCGAAGCGTTTGATTTGTCGTTTCTTTCCATGTCTACCCAAACTACCACTCTGTCTCCTCTGGGCTACTGGAACTGTCTCCTAGCTCGCACCCACCTTTTCCTTCCTGCCCATTTTTGTTCCATTCTCTACTGAAGCTGGCATGATCTTTTTCTGACACAAGTACAACTGGGCTATAAATGTCATGCCATCCTTTTGTTGCGAACACTTCAATGTCTTCCTACGGCTCTTAGATAAAAAGCAAACCTTCAAATATGGCTGACAAGATCTGACACAATCTGGTCCTTGCCATGTCTCCCACCTCCTCCCTTCACCTCTGCGCCGCAGCCTGCTGGCATCGTCCCATGTCCTCAAACACGACTAAGCCCCTCTCACAAGCTCTTCCCTCTCCCTGGATCACTCACAAACCTCCCAGCTCCTAAATGGTGTTAATGTCTACCCCTTCTTCAGACCTCCGCTCAGGTGTTGCCTTCTCAGGGTCAGTTTCCCTGGCCTCTATTACATGCTCTTTCAAGACCATTACCACTTATCCTTACCACTTATCACTGTTGCACTTTTACATTTATTTGTGGAATTATTTGATTAATTCCTGTCTTTCTTTCCAGGCAATACCTCTTTCTGTTCAACCTCTGTGTACTTAGCACCATGTCTAGCACATGGTTGGCTCAAAATACGTATCTGTCAAATGACTGAGAGCTGAATGAAAGGGTGTGCTCCTTTCCCTCTACAGTTATGCTTACCATTTGTCTGAATGAGTAGGTTGTAGATTTTAGTCCAAACACCCTCTGGATACAGAGTAAAGCCACACTCATACTTCCCAGTGAGTGAGGAGGACACGTTCTTTAAGTGCAGAATCCACGTTGACACATTTCTGGAAGTTTCTGTGAAAGTCACCAGTGACTCACAGGGACCACCATTAGCACAGTACAGGCCATACTGCGGATGATAAAGGGCAATCAGATCCAATTTATCAGTGACCTTGGACCATTGCATCTGCACCAAGAAGCCTTTCTTCCATGTTTGACAGGTTAGGTTGACATCAGAGCCGGGGAAAGCATAGATGTCTTCTGTATTGGATGTTTTCTCCCATACTCCTGAAAAGGAAGGACATGAGCCATTAGTTTACATGATTCATGTGGGATGACTCTTATTTAAAAACCTTGGTCACTTTGGTGAGATGAGGGAGCAACTGAGGAACTTTCTCTCTGGCTGCCTTACGTGTAGGAGGGAGCCTGTGCACAGTCCCAATAGAGAAGCAGAGACTCAGTACAAATGAGGAGGCATTTGCTTAAGGACACTAGAGAGATATTCCTCTCTTTGTCTGTTGGGCTGTCCAAAGGATAAGTACCTGTGAATCAAATTAAGCCTACCTAGAAACTGAAGCCCACCAGCAAACTTATTATGACAACTATTTTTACAATGACTATAACTGACTTTTTTTTTTGGTTTTATGAACCGACAGCTGCATATAACACACCAGTAATATTTTCTGAAACAGAAAAAATAACTGATATGTGTATAGCTGTTTTTAAAAATCTATGTTCACAAGAGGCTTTTTTATAGACTATTTTATTTAATCCTCCTCACATACCACAGAATGATGTTGTTAACATTCTATCAAAGAGGAAACTGACGCACAGCATGATTAAATGACTAGCTGCAAGTCACACCTCAGTAAAAGAACATGTACTTGGTTGCCTAAAGTCTGTGCTCTTTCTCTAACCTTCATTAACATCCAAACTGCCTCCCAAATTGGTTGAGAAGAGTAAGAAATTTGACATTCACTATGGAGCTCAAAAAGACCTTCGTGTCCATGCAGTTAGGGCTCCTAAGGGGAGGATGGGAGAAAATACCTGAGGTAGACTTTCCACTAAAGAAAAACTATGGTCACCATCGTCTATCATCAACACTTTGAACTATGAGACACAAAAGAAGAAGATTCTCTCCCATCATCTCTCTGACCACATGGTACAAGGCACTTAAAATATGTTAAGCATTGAGCCTTTGACATGCCTTCAATAGTGGAGGCCTCAATTTTCGCTTTAATGGAACACTGTTCCAGGAATGATATATTATTATGACAAGTACCACCGAAGCTCACAAAGGAAAAAGATAAAAAGATGACAAGCAACGGAGAAGAAACAAGGCTCTCTAAGGTACTTGACAAATGGGAATTATTACACTTTTATGGATTCAAAAGTTTGGGTAGGCAGAGGTTAGTACAGTTTAATGTCTCTCCCTGTACGCTTTCCTTCGCCTGGTAATATGCCTCTGATTCTATCCACAGCATTGGGTTCCAAAGCCTCCTTTAATTTAGAAATTCTCCTTAAAACCTTTGTAGCTCTATCTGTAAAGCATAGTTAATTCTTCAGACACTCAGGCTTCCTATAATTCCCCCAGGCTATGGAATGCAGAACTAATCTTTCCTCCCGCTATTTTTAAATAGGCCCTGAAGGCCCCGGTTGTAAGGCCCCTACTCTGTCTTCCAGGTCCATACCTACACATGCCTCATTAAAATTCAACATGTGTTCAACTCCCAAAGACATTCATATCTGGAGGAGTAATGCTTGTTATATACAAAAGAAAAAGGATGCTCGAGAGAGAAAAAGTTGAGCAAGGATCCCGCAGCACTGATGGGCTTTGTGATTTTTTTAGTATTCCGGAGTTGTTCTGACGACCATGTGGGGAGCATTTCATTTCCAAGAAGCACAATTTCCCAGTTACTCCAGAGATCCTCTTAGGAATGAAATGGGTGAAAATATCTCAGAGCAGTGGCACAAACCACTCATTCTCTTCTCGTTTTTAGTGTTCGTTAGTAATCATTTCTAGACTCTAACATCTCTCCGATAGCTGCCACTTAAATCTGTAACTGAAAACCTTAGCAACGATCTGCCTTCGGTGATCAATGTCAGCAGTAGTCACTCGCATTTTAAATGAACAGAGGCCCCCCCCCGCCCCTAAAGCTGCCGATTTGACAAGAGAAGACAACTGGAAGCCTTACCCCTGATGAAATGTATCTGGATGATGGAACAGACAGCACAGTAGGTCCATTTTTTCTCCATCGTCTCCTGAAGGCCTTACACCAGCATCTCCATAATCACGGAAGTCAACTGATGCCTTGAAGCAAACTCCAGCTACCCTATTTGTGCAGAAAAACCCCAAACCTACTGCACGCCTGGGTCTGTTTATCACTTGGCAAGACCCCAGGAAATGAAACGTAGACAGGAAAGTAATGTGGTTCAGAGCTAAGTATAACCTTCACCAGAGCGATGTTGAAATTGTTCTCTGAAATTTTGTATATCACCTTCGTTAAAAGACTTCTCAGGATCCAAAGATTCTTCCTTCAGGATCTCTGTGTCAGTCATGCTGCTTCTAAAATCCAAACAAAGGGAATCATGCAGAGCGATTCATAATGTGCTTTTTATACATTTCTTTTCAAGAACACGAAGTCATTTAACAAATGTGAGCTTCGTGTCTTTCATAACAGTTTTTCTATTCACTTCTAAAATACGTTTTCCTTCCAGAATGGCTCCCGGGTGAAAGAACAAAGAATTAACACATTTAATTTTAATAAAATCTGAAAAGTAACGGAGGGTAAATCAGCTATCAAACCGAATTTTATTGTCACCCCTAATGCAGGAAAGCCCGCATTTCCTGGGCGGGGGTGGGGGCAGGGTGGTGTTGAGAAGGGAGGGCTCCTTTTCCACCCCCTGTCTGGGCTAGGCTGGAGGTCAGGCAGGGAAATCTCCCACCCTACCAGCCGGAGGATTTTTTTTTTTTCTGACACCAGAAGAACTTGCCTATGCCCCAGCCAAAAACCAGACAGAGTAATGCTGAAATAATCTGAATTCCAAAGGCAGAGAACCTCCTACTCCAGCCAGCTACCAGGCCTGTGATATCTGCCCCATTACTTCCATTTACAGAGGACTGAGACTGGGGTTTAGGGAAGCGACTCCTAGTATATGATGACTTCCCTGCCAGGTAAGATGTCACAAAGTGGTTTTCCAGCTTGAGATAAAATAACCTTCCAAACTTAAGAGAACAAGCATTAGGCTGAGGACTACAGCATAGGGTTGATGGACAAAGAATAAAACCAAATAAATAAATGTGTTTACAGGCAACCATATGAACAATTGGTGAAACATCCCATGACCCTAATTTCACTACTACCATCGAGGCAGCAGCCAGCAAGCCTGAAGACAAACAAGAAGGCTGAGCTGTATTCCTGAGGTGGTAGTTCTTTCGGGGTCACCGGGAGATAATTCTGGCCACGTTGTCATCACATATATTGTCATGACATCATGATATCCTGACCTATCATGCAGATACTGATCTGTCCCTGTATGAGGACTTGGGATTGGAATATGGATGATGCATAAGGCATCACCTTTGCCATTTAGAAGACCAGAATTTAGCTGGGGGAACAGAGATTTGCATGTGGTGAAACAGGGGTTCTATCCTGGATGTCCAGGCTACCCTCTACCCTCGACACCAGGCTACCCCCTGCGGCACCACTATGAACACCTGCCATGACAACTGTCATATCAATTCCTCACTACAAAGCTCATGATGTTTCTTGCAAAGGCCAAAAGATGGAGTTACTTATTTCCTGGCTCAGGGCTCCCCAGACCTTTAGTCCCATCCCCATCCCTACTTCCACACTTAGTTTCAGATCCCTGGGGGTGTTGGGTCAGGTGGTGTTGACAGGGATGCTTTCAGGGAGGCTGGGGAGTGCGAAGACTTAGACTGAAAGGAGACCTCACTGCTCTGACTGCCTTCGTCTCTTCCCCTTTACCCCTGGAAATTCTAGTAAATCACAGTGATGGAGAATAGTGGCAAACGTAGGCTAAGAGATCCTGATCAGCAGGTTGGTGTTCCCATTCCGCTGGGACACATGACAAGCCTGGGAAAGGATTTCAGTCACCTCACTCCACCTGTTCTATTAAGAGGATTTACCTACATGAAATCCATAAAAATCTAAACTTACCGAATTCTCTAAGAACAATAACTCCTCTTGAAGCAGTTAGTGGTCTCCTGTCTCCTAGTGCTTTAAACTAAAACATCTTTAAAAAAAAAAAAATCCCTTAAATTCAGAATAAGGGAAAACATCACTTATTTTCCAGAGCTACAGACACTTGGAATCCTTGCCTTCCATTGCGGTCGGGCTGCCCAAGGCACCCACTCAGGGGTTGCTGGGCAAACCTGCCCTCTCGGGGTGTGACTTAGAGCTTGGTTCGTGGGTTTTAGAGCTAGAAAGCTCGGTGACCCGGAGTCGTCAGATTTTACTCGTTTTCCTTTGGGTTTCACCCAGGCTCCAAGAGAAGAAAACATTTCAGATGCCCACAGAATATTAATGGAGCGCACCTGGTGTCCTACGGGCGGCAAGCCCCGCGCAACAAGCCCCACGCGACAGCCCCTCCATGGCCGCCTGCATGCAGCAGGTGGCAGCAACGCCCTGCGGACCGGCACTGCTCTCCCAGGTGATGGGACCTTCCCCCGCGGCTTTTCAATTCCAGTAACACTTTCTAAAGGCTCTTTGAGCGTGGGGATAGGCATTCTCTGTACTTAAAAATAACTCCTCTGTGGAAGTCTTGAAAATCTCTATTATCCTCCCTGCTCACCAAATCCCAATTGCACAGCATTTCTTCTGCCTCAGATTAGAGTCCGCTGCATATAAAGAAAAAACAGAAGCCGTCAGTTTCACACACAAAAAGAAATCTTGAACTTCTTGAACTTCAGAGGCAAATTCAATTATTTACAAAGAGAAGCAGGGGCACGCATGATTTCTGCTGGAGGCAAGCCGTAATTGTGTGTTTTGAGCAAACGTTTTAAATGCTTCATCTAAACACTGACCCTCAATGAGAAAAGGACATTTTCAGAAGTAGGAAGTTGAGCAAAAGGTAAACTTACTTTTGTGGTTTCCATAGAGGTTAACTCAGGTACTGATTTGTGTTGGGTTTTATTCTTTAATTATTATATATAAAAATTCAAATGTGGAGTGTTATACCTTTGTACATGTTTCTCTCCCCAAATGCTTAGAAAACATGCTGTTTTAAAGAGGGCACGTACTGAATGGAGCACTGGGTGTTATGCGCAAACAATGAATCATGGAACACTACATCAAAAACTAATGATGTAATGTATGGTGATTAACGTAACATAAAATTAAAAAAAAGAAAAATGCTGCTTAATGTTTCAATTAATCAAGAGATATTTATTGAGTGCCAACTCTTAAGGGATTACTGAAGAGGCGTAGTTTTAGGTGATTTTACTTATTTATTTTTGAGCAAGGGAGTGGGCATGCATACAAGCAGAGGGAGGGCCAGAGGGAGAGAAGAGAGAATCTCAAGCAGACCAGAGGCCAGTAAAGAGTCCTGTGCAGGGCTCGATCTCAGGACCCTGAGATCATGACCTGAGCTGAAATCAAGAGTCGGACTGACTAAGCCACTCAGGTGCACCAGTTTTAGGTGCTTTTAAAATGCAAATGAGAAAACACAACTCTTGTTCTTATGGCACGTATTATTTTGCTCAAGAGAAACATCCATGCACACCATAAAGGAGTCAAGAAACATAAGGCACAGAACTAAATGAGTAGGTAGCCCAGGATTTTAGGAAAGGAGGAGGTGTAGGGATCAAGTCAGTGGGGAACCTAAACTTGGCTTCATGTTGTAAAGGCGAGTCTGGTGGAAACCACAAGGTACATCATTCCAGGCAGAGGAAACAGTAAGAGCCATCAGTTGGAACTGCTGAAGTTCAAGGCCAACTCAGTGAGTCAGTTGTTATCATGGAACAGAGGCTTTATGGAGGTGCTTGGAGCCAGACAAAGCTGTCCAAGGGGTGAGATTAGATTATGGAGGGCTTTGAATTCTGAGCTATAGATTTTTTCTTCATGTCAGAGAGAGTTACAGGTTTTCAACAAAAGAGTAACATATATAAAATAACATCTTAGAAAGACAAATTGGGTGGACTTGTGAATAAAATAAGGTGGAGGAAAGAGAGGAGGAAGACCTGTTTGGGGTCTTATATTTCCTTAAGCAGCAGAGGACAAGAGTCCACTGACTGGTTATGGCTGAGGGTGACGGTGGCATGGACGTTACAAAGAAAGGGGAGGTAAGGCTTGGTGTCCAACTGGACATGGAGTCAAAATCTGCTGGAAAGTTTCATGCATCAGAATGAGGAGAAAAGAAAAACTGTAGTAGATGTAAGGGCTGTAAAACCACGAAGAAGTGTCATGGATTAAGTGTAATGAGTCCCTGCTGGAAGAACCGCCCTACCCAAGGAGCAGTTGGCAAGGGATCACTGGACTTTGGATGGAAAGGGAGGTTTAGCCTGTTAGGGTACAGGTAGAGGCCCTGCCTTCATGAGAATCAAGTTCCCCTTTTCGGTTTTCACTCAGATTTTATGAGATTTAAGAATTACCCTCTAATGGGAGAGAAAGAATTTCATGACACTTGCAGCAGATAGCAATCTATTTTATCACCATCATTTCCACCATGCTCAATGCCATCCATTAAAGACTGATTTTAATGTAATACATTTTTCCAGTGACAACATCAATATCTGTTCATTACCAGAATGCATTTATAAAAGGTTAACAAAGAAAATAAAAATCAGCTGGAATCCTAACCACCCACAGATAACCAGTACTTCTATTTTGTCTTACATCTCTTTGGACTTTTACATAAATATGTATGAATGAGGAAAATTGATTTTTATTGTGTTTACTACATGCGCTCCAGCCTGTCCCTTTTGTTTTACTTCATAATATATTGCAGACATATACACGTTATAAAACAAAGATAAACTTCCTTCTTTTGAAGTAGTTGCGTGGTATTTTATTGTATAGATGTATAAAACATAATTTTTAAGTAAAATAATTATAAAATATCTACCTAATGTTTTACTTTAAGAATTAGGATTTAAAAATTCAATTGAATAATTATAGTTAGTAACCTTTGAACATTTTTCGGTGGCAAGCTAAAATGAGGAAAGAGAAAAAGAGCGACCGACAGGAGAGAGAGCTTGGTTTTGCCAAAGCCCTGGGAAGCTAATGCTAGCTCATTCATAATTAAATAATGTTGATTTTTGCAGGAATATATTTTAAAAACTATTAAGATTACTAGGATTAATATAGAATAAAAGAAATCTTCTAGAGTCTATATTTTACCCAGTTTCAAAACATTGAAATTTATTTAAAACGTCTCTTCACATGCAATGGGGGAAAAAAAAGTACCACCTGAAAAACTGAGAAGTGTTCCAATTGATTTTAGAGCTTAAAAAAAGATAGTATAGAGCCAAATCACATACCGTGATCCAAATATATTCTTAACCACATTGTGTTTTTACAACTATAGATTCACATACAGATGCTGTGTTTCTACACTTGGTGAAAACAATAGACTAAGTCACGTCCACCAAGGACTGGATCTGACCTTTTGCTAGTAATCCGTCCCACCAATGATTTCCTTTTAAATGGAGTTCTGAGTTTGAGAGCGAGAGCAAGAGCCAGAGCCAGTGAGCGAGAGAGAAAGGCAGACAGAGGATAGAGGCCACTTTGGTATTTGCTATTTTTTTTGTAATGGTATGTTTCAAAACAACCTCAGTTAGGTAATGTTATCAGGAAATAGGAGATTGTGATTAATAGCATTTCCTGGGTAACTGAGAGCTAAATCAAATTCTTTTCTTGGGGCAAGAAGAATTGTCATGGGAAGGTTAAGTGAGAAAGAAAGTCCTCATGCTGAACATCTCTTAAAAATGTATTATTTCACATTTCTGGCTCAATGAAAACCTTGTAATAAACATTACTTCAGTGTTTGTGGTGATTAAGGATCTTACAGGGACCACAGACATTCTTTTGAACTTCAGACCCCAGACTGGTCTAAGAATATAGAGGATTGTTGTGAATAAAAACATGCTCCCCTTCTCCAAAAAAAGAGATCTAACTTTTGAAAAATTTGCCTTCTTTATGAAGAGTCAAAAACAGAGGCACGAGCATGCCCCAACACAAAGGTTGTCTGTTTTCTGCCCAAATCTTTAGAATGTTGGAGCTAGAAGGAACTGTACCAATTATCTAGTATAGACAGAGCTCTTCATTTTTCAGATGAAGAAACTGAGGCTCCAGAGGTAAGTGTCTTGCCCAGGATCAAAGAGTTTGTTGTAAAGAACCCTGTACTACTTGTTACACTGAGACACTGAGTCTTCTCTTACACTATTATTCAAAGTTCAGTATGCTCAACAGTTGAAACCAACCATTCTTCAAATTAAGGGGCAAACTGCCTCCAGTATCTTAACAAGTAAGAAACAATCTAGAAATCATTTGGTTTTCTTTATTCCCATTACATTTCTCTCCACTAACTTGCTCTAGTATGTCACAGAGGAAACAACAGTGAGCAATTTATGTCTGAATGTACAGATGTACACACACACACACACACACACACATATTCGTCTGAGAAGTTTCTGTTTGTGTATTTGTTCGCTTGCTTGCTTTTCGATTTAATTTCCTGGAGGAATTCTGACCAACTCCCTGGGTGATACCACACAGCCTATTTTTACATCGAAGGTATTGAGTTAACTTCACCTGGTGTTATGTAACTCAGCACTGATTTTATTTTATTGCCACTGTTCTTTCACCATTTATTAAGTATTTTTCTCTTTCGTTTTGCTCAGAGAAGGCACAGTAAATCTCTTATTTACTTCTCCAAACACTTTGCTTTCTCTTTTTGGCCTCTCCTCTCTCCTCAATGCACACAGCCATCCGATGGGGAAGCTGCTCTAATTACCCAGCACCCAGCTGGGAAGGCCACATTTCTAGAACTAGATGATGATGCAAGCAAATGAACAACACAAAACACTGTGTGGAGAGTCCTCTGAAGCAAGCAGAAGATCCTCAAAGCTTTCTTTTCTAAAACAAAATCATGCCTTGTCACTTTTGAGAAAGTTAGAAAAGCTTTTCTTTTTCTTTTTTTTTCCCCTAAAACCAAATCATGCCTGTTGCTTTTGAGAATGTTAGAATCTACGTGGAATTACCAGCATTTGTCCCAGTTCCACACTCAACCATAGTTATAGAACCCTGGAACTTCAGAATAATCAACCCCTCATTTTATAAATAAGGTATCTGGTGCCCAGTGAAGGGAAATGGTAAACCTGAAGTCACAGAGTTATGTATACTATAAATATTGAACTCAAAGGCCTGACTTTAACTTGGGCCACTTTTTCATACAGAAACAAAGGCTAATCATATCACAAATATTGCTATTTACAGGACCCTGAGAAAAGGATCACAAAACCAGGCTGGGTTGTCAACTGGACTCATGTCCCAGCAAAGCGATTCACCCCCACATACCAGCCTCACAGGACGTGTGACTCAAATGTGTGCCTTTGAGACATAAAATTGCACAGAACAATGTATCAGAGACCTGGCACCTACTTGTAAGAGGTGCAAACCTCGAATGCCAGCTTTGTAAATGTCTAAGCTCCTCTTTCCATACATCTCTAAGGCATACAGGTGCTTGAGAGGAACTCAACCCCTTATCGTGGCTGGCCAGGCTCTGTACAACCGACCGACCTCTAAGCCCCTGGTTCCGTCTCCTCCCTCCCAGCCTCAGAGACCCTCACTCACCACAGTCCCTCCCCCTTCTCCTTTCCGTCCCTCAAGCTCACTGTGTTCTTTAAACCCCAGGGTCTCTGTGTGCGCCATTTTCTCTGCTTAGTACTCTTCCACAGCCTTGTTATATGACTGGATTCTGTCATTCTGGGGTTATTCATATGCCCCTTCCTCTCCAAGGACTTTTCTGACCCCCATGACTGTATAAGGGAGCACGCCCCCTTTCCCCTCTCCATGGGTCTCTTTCACATCAACAGCCGTATTTCCTCCATGGAGCTTACTGACTATGAGAAGTTAGGTTGCTTACTTTCTTGTTGGTGTATTGTCACTTTACTTTCCATTAGGATGTAAACTCTGCAGGGATAGGAATTTTGTGTATTATCACCTCTCACACCTCACCAAACATCCCCTCGACTCACCTTTTCGTTCCAGCTGTTGTGGAAATAACCAGCCGCTTACATATACAACCTGAAAGCACCTCTCCTCAACTGCCCTGAATGCCCCCTCACTTTCTGACCTGTCTCTGGAGCAGAGATACAGTGCCTCATCCATTCTGATACATGAACAACCCTGAAAGTGCAAGGTAGTTAACGTCCCATGGGGTGACATGTGGCCAGTGAGGAGCAAGAACTAGTGCATAAATCCCTCCTCTTCTGATGTCCAGGTGGCTGATTCTGAGGTGTGTTCTACAGGACTCCTTAGAAGGTGCCCAGAGGGACCTAGACACATCCACCCACAGTGTAAGCTGCTTAATAGTATGCCCTTGGATTGGTTGTTCCTCCTTCCCTGCTCGACTCTTTTTAGTCCCCCATTTCTGTTCCAGAGAATAACACCGTAAAGTAGCTGTAAACAGGCTCTTATCTCACAGTGTGCGTTTGGGGGGAATGCATGCCAAGGCCGTCTCCTTATTTACTGCTCTATCTCCGGCCCCCAGAATGGTTTTGGCCACATAACAGATACTATATGAATTTTCTTTCTTTTTTTTTTTTTTTTGGTAAAACTCTCTTTACTAAGTAATACCATTTCCCGTCAATGGGAACAATATAGCCTACTCATCTCACAGTGTCTACAAAATTGCAATAAGCTAGTCAGATAGTCTTAAAAATAAGATATATCCTTTATTCTGATGAGTTTCTCAACAAATAGTGGGCTCCAACTACAGGTCAGGCACTAGGACTATCTACAGAGACAAAGAAAAAGAACCTCTCCACTGACATCATTTTAACATTATCAAGGAGAGGGGTGACCACGGTAAGTATGAGCAGTTCAAGGACCCCCATTGGGTCCCCCACCAATTATGAACTTTAGGTCCATTTTAAAGTATAAAAGACTAAGGAAATCAGCAGCTCATTAAGGAGCAGACAATATATACCTTGACAAAGTCAATATAAACTTAAAGACATTTCATGGCTGACTTGCCAAATGCTCAAATGAACTATAGAAAATAAAGAAAGTCTTGTCACATGAGCCATGGAATTCAATAGCAGTACTTAAGCTAGAAGTGACAAACCTACCTCTACCAATGACAAGATTCTTTCCTCTGATAGCCAGAAAGCTAAGGAGTATGATGCTGTAACTCTGGAGAAATGAATATGATAAAATGTAGGTCTCTTACATATAGGCAGGTAATATTTTAAAATATCAGAGAAGCCACAGCACAGCTTCTGCTGGCACCAGAGGCTTAGCTCCTACTGAAGTTATTGCTTCCTGGGAGCTGCATTACTCCAGAGTTGGTAAGCCAATCTCATCCCAGGAAAAAACAAAAGGTGTGCCCAAAAGTGATAATTGAGTTGAATTTAATATAGGGCTTATATATAAGGCATGGTAGGGCATAGGGGAAACAAGAAGGGATAGCATAGTCCTCAGGGTTAGCAACACTAGGGAGCCATTTCCTTTCCCAGGACTGAGGGGAGGGTCACCGGAGAGAGTAACTATAGGGAAAGAGTCTCCTGACAGGAACTGTGGCCTTCAGTATAGAAATGCAGGCAAGTCACAGCAACCCTTCACATAGGGAGCTGAGGACATAAATATATCAACCTCACTTTCCATAGAGGGAGGAAGGAGAGTAAGATTGGAGACTTGCAGAACAAGGGGTCAAGAAAGCTCATTTACAGTCCACACAGCTTAGCCTCCTGGACCAATAAATATGGTAGATCTGGAGGGACAAAAAGGTACTATCCAGCATACCAGCTATGTGGTCCTCAGTTATTTTAACAGAAAAGGCTGTAGTAGACTTTCTTTGCTGGTGCACCTGTACCATGGCAGAACTCACTGTTGAGTGCCCAGCCTCAGAGGAGTCACCTCAGAAGCCACCAGTCAGAGAATTTGCAGCAGGGTGATAGATGAGAGCCAGTTGAGGATCCTTTCCCTTCCAAGAAAGACTTAAAAAGATGACACTTCCTTCAGTCCTGTGCAATAGGAGGTTCATTCCTATCATAAGAAAGAGCTCCCCAATTGGCAATGCCTGCAAGAGGATCTCAGATCTCATGGAAGAAATAGTTGAAATCAGAAGAATGTGTCATTATGTTCTGCATATAGAATGACTAAGACATTGTTTGAGACTATGACCATTGTAGAGTAGGATTTAGTTCTTGATTTTATTTTTTTAAATTTTTTTTTAAAGATTTTATTTATTTATTTGAGACAGAGAGAATGAGAGACAGAGAGCATGAGGGAGGAGGGTCAGAGGGAGAAGCAGACTCCCTGCCGAGCAGGGAGCCCGATGCAGGACTCGATCCCAGGACTCCAGGATCATGACTTGAGCCACCCAGGCACCCTAGTTCTTGATTTTAAAGATAAACAAATGATCAGCACCTTTCAACTTCAGTCCCATCACCTCTTGTCACCTCCTTGTATGTTAAGAGCATTCCCTGGGGAGACCAAATGTTACCACTTAATAGACCTCCTCTTTTCACTTGGTCTCAACATTCCAGGTAGGACCAAGGTTCCCCTGGAGGAAAAGTGTGTGCACAGGCAACAACTTGAAATCTTTATCTAGGAAAAGTCTTGGATTTTTCCAAGGAATTTTCTACCTCCATAATGTGGAAAAGAAGCCTGTTATGGGGCATGAAATATTACAGATCAGGAAAATACCCCCATGACCCATTAGGAGGGGAAATGAATACTTGAGAAGAAGCAAACCAGAAATGGAGAGTTCAAAGTGGGTAGCAGGACCCAGCCACAAACTATGAACTAAGACGCTTTCTCATGAGTATCTGTCAAGACATTCTGCAGCACCATGTGATGTCCATGCAGTCCTGGATCCTGACACATTGTTGTCATGGTTTGCATTAAATCCATTGGACAGAGATATTGGAGATTATGGATTTTGAATAATTTCTTATGTAGGGATTAAATGGTATATTTGTTTTCTTTTTTATTATTATTATATTTGTTTTCTTAGGGCCACTGTAATAAATTACCGTAAAATTGGTGGCTAAAACAACAGAAATACATTCTCTCACAATTCTAGAAACAAGAAGTCCAGAATCAGGTGTCAGCAGGGTAGCTCTTCCTCTGAAGGCTCTACAGGACAATCTGTTCATTAATTCTTCAGCTTCTGGGGACTGTTAGCATCACCCAGTCTGTTTCAGTCTTTACATGGCCTTCTCCCCCTCTCCCCATGTCATCTCCTCTTCTGTTTCTTATAAAGACATTAGTCACTGGATTTAGGGCCCACACTGTTAATCCAGGATGATCTCATCTTGAGATTTTTAACTTAATTACATCTGCGAAGACTCTTTTTTCAAATTAGGTCACATTTATAGGTACCGGAGGTTAGGACTTGCACATTTCTTTGGGGTGGGTCACCTTTCAAACCACTAAAGATATCTTGAAGCAAAATCATCCCAGATACTCAAGCATGCTCTCAGCACTGAGAAAACTGGCATCTTATAGTGGTTCCTGTGGTGTGCTGACAAACTCCCTCCTTCCAAGACTGAATCATGCATTTCCCCTGCTGCTGAAAGTGTTGCCTGCTAATGGCTCATAACTGAGTCACTCTCCAAGAATTTTCTTCATCTGAAGAGAGCTGCCTCTGTCAAGTTTATGTTTCCTTCCTGGGAAAAGCCCACATGTAATGAGAAGATAATGAAGGGCAGGTACAAAGGCCTGGTCTTTGCCTCAATTCTGGACAACTCTGAAGGGTCATCCCAGCTCAAGAGCTCCCCTGTAGGACGGGCTGAGTAGTCCTCTGCTTTAACTTTATTACAAATCAACTTCTCCTTCTGCCTTGTTTCCTCACTGCCTGATAGGTGTTGTTTCCAAGAGCAGCCCTCATTACACCTCCTGCAGGCAAATCTCACCACATATGTTTCCCAGAGACCCTGACCTAAGACACATCCTGACATGAGATAAACCATAGATGTTCTAAGTAGCTCAGAAGGAGTCTTTTTGGAGAACCATCTGCTCAGTGGGCTGGGAGAGCCAATTGGAAGATCAAAGGAGAACTTGGGTGAAAGAAAACCTTATCCTCCATTGTGTGAGCTCGTTGCTCTATTATCATCCCTGTGATTAGAAACATGAAGTAAGAAGTTAAACACACAAAAAGGAAAAGGACAAAACATTTTTAAAAATATAACTAATATTTTTCAAAATTATGAGGCTAAATAGATGATTAGCAGGTACCGAGTATTAGTAAGACAAATCAAACCAAAATCTTGTCACATTAATAAGAATTAGAGGATACATTTTTTAAACAGAGAAGGAAAGCAAAAGGTCCTGGATGTTGAGAAGAGAGAATAAGAAAAAAAAAAAATCTAAGAATGGAAAGAGAAAAAGAATAAATGAGCTAGAAATTAAGAAGCCATTTGAGTTTATAGCAATCTTGGGATAAAACAAGTTTCCAACAGTGTTCAGTCCCCTGTTGTGACAGAGGGGTTTTGAGGGGTAGAGTCTTTCTCTCCAGTGGTTTATTTCAAAAACAACCAACCTTTCCAAAGGTGTGGTTTCTTAATAGTGACCACTGTGGGGAAGACTATAAGTAACATCTAGCTTGGCCTCCAGAAACTTAAAGCCTACAATTCCAGTGGATGTATTTGATAGAAATGTAACAGAAATCTTTCCACTGGAGATTGGATTGCCATGTTAGAATCACAAACCACATGTGAAAACCACACCCAAACCTGTACACAAATATAAAGAAAAATATCTGTATTAATTTGGAGCATGTGCTGTATGGTTAGATCTGCTTCAGTTCTTGGTTTTGCCATTTCCTATCACTGCCACCCTAAACGAATGCTTAACCTCTCTGAGCTGCTGTGTCCTATCATTGGGATAATAGGGTGAGGGTGAATATTCATGACATGTAAAGCAGCTGACACCAAAGTAAACCCACTGCAAAATTAGCTATTATTAACACAAAGTGCCTAGTACTATTATATTGTTTTTATAATGACAACAATAACTTTTGCCAAATGTTAGTTTGCATTTATACCTAATTCTTTCCTTGATGAAAACAATTTGAATTTATTTTTCTCAATGTTTGTCAGGTAGTTTTAAAAGAGCTAGAGAAAAGTGATCTGTGCTCTGGTTAGTGCCATCCATCATTAACTAAAATTTCCAGCTATGTTTTAAATCCCTAATGCAGGAGCGAAAGGCTGGGTCAAAGAGAGTGACTGTCAGACAAAGATTTGATTTCAGAGCACGAACAAATTAGAAAATCAGATTTTGCCTTAAGTGAGACATTGGGAAAAAGAGAAAAGCGAGGGACTATTGCAATGTCATTTTTCTAAGCAATGTTATGGATAGGGTATGGTTGGGAATTTAGAGTTTGGATTAAAACCAACTTTAGCTTTAAAATCTGGGATTCCCTAGCTATTAAATGACCTTGGTCAAGTAACAACTTCTTTGAGCCTTAGTTTTCTCACATATGAGGGTAATGACAATACCTAACTTCCAAGGTTGCTGTGAGAAGTCAGTGAGACTGCACATGTGAAAGCACTTGGTACAGAGTTTGGCCAATAGTAAAGCTAATGAAGCCACAATAATGGTAATAAAAATAAGATGCAAAGGGAGGGAGTCAAGGAAGACTCTCTAGCCACAGCTCTTCCTCAATTCAGTGATGTTGGACAGATAGGTCATTTAACTTTTCTGGGCTTGCGTTTCCTCATTAGTAAAATAGTAAACTGCTAAAGATTACAGAAATGAAAATGGCCTTCTAGCTCACTGATTCAAGACGAGTCTAATGGTCATCATTAAATGACTTTTAGAGATTTCAACATTACAGCAGTCTGCTAGGCTTGCTATTAAGCTACAAAACATAAGATATCCATGAAATACACAGAAGATGATAGGCCATGTAAAACATAGAAAATTACAATAAATTATATGGATGAATATCTAAGTTCTGGCAGATGCAGCCTCTAATTCCTTAATGTTTTTTTTTTCCTCCTTAAGAGGCTTTTTCTCTAATTCTTAAAAATCAATGCTATAGTAAATTAATCATAGCCTGCTGTAGTGATTGGATTAATGGAAAGATCTTGCGAGGGCTTACATGAAAGCCTAAAGTAAACAGCCACCCAATATACAGATGTACTGGTTAGGGCATAAAGACACTATAAAATCCAGTTAAACTTGAATTAATAAATCTATCTACTTAAAAAGAAACCTTCTAAACTGGAAGAGGCTGGGATCTCAGATTCTTTATCTTTTTGCTTCCTTAGCAATTTTGCTCAAATAAAATTTAAGTTTTATAAAAACCACAGATTCCATGAAAATCTTAGGCAAGTTAGCCAATGCCCCTGCCCTAATTGCTTCCTGGAGTGGTCTTGGTTCTGGGCCACTCCAGGAAGATGAATCTAGATCAGATGAATGTCTCCATCTCCAACAGATCCATTTGGAAATTTAAATCAGCCCCAGATCATTCGACAACTGAGGGTTTTAAACTAACCCTGAGGAAGTCTTTAAGCTTCCTCAGCAGAGGACGACTGTAACACCATGATAGGAGAAGACAGCTAAGAAGTTCAGTCTCCATGCATCTACATGGTTCAAAATGTTTGGAATAAAAGTTCAGGGAATGATGAGTCAGTATGTACTCAGAAGTGGCCATAATGTTCTGATTTATCGTGTTTCACTTTTCCCACAAAGCAGGTGACAAAATGGGAATAAAACAAAATGAATCTATTCTTATTAGATTGGGGCCACAATTTCACACTGGGTTTTGATATTGGATTTCCTGACTGCTTCCTGTGTTGTCAGCTTATTGCTTTCAAGGGAGCCAGCAATGGCCTGGGATAACAGAGTGTCTAGGATACAAGACATCTTAAATGGATGACACAATTTCCCTGGGCTCTGCTGCAGTGGAGTTCCCTAAGCAAGTTAGTGTTTATGTGTCGGTGATGTTTGGGGGCTCAGTGGAAACTAGGCAGGAATGATCCTTGCCTAGAATAATGATACCATAAAAGAAAGTGGGAACACAAAGATGAATACACTTACTGATGATATTTACTCAGGTTCAGTATTGTCTGAGTGAGGAGCTTTGTTTCTTTGGGCTCAGAAAGACTCAAGGGTTCTTTCTGCACTGGTCCCCATTCCTTTCAGGTTGCTTCTGAGTACTCTTGCCTCTGACCCAGCCGTGGCTACTCCTCTCTTTCCCATATCAAATGTGACACATGCCCTTAAATCCATATGTTGTAGAGTTGGTCTTCAATATCTTCTGATATAAGCTTGATCTGTCTGGCTCAAGGCCTCCGTGTGACAAAACAATAAAGCACTCTCTTCTCTTTGAGTTATACAGGAGCCTTGGTCTGGCTTTGCTTCTTAAAAATTAAGTTTTATGATAGGTCCTGAAGTTTGGTGATAGGTCGAAAATCAAGAACATTTTCCATGTATTCAAAGAAAAAAAGACAGCATCTGAGACAGGCACTGAGAAAAAAGCAGACAAACTTAGATGAGAGCAAAACCTGAAAATTTAGAATGCTTTGTTAAAACTGAAGTACCTGGGGCTAGAAGGTGTGGGTGAATGGGTGTTGGGGGGGAAGAGGTGAGGGGAGACCACACCACCTAACCAGAAGTTTCCTTCATCCCCTAGTAGCTTCATCCAGGATTTCTGGACCCGCTGGCATCAGCAGCAGACTGGTTCCTCTGCCCAGCAGTGTATGGCAGGAGGACCAAGGTCAGCCCTGCACCTGCTGCACTGGGACTCCATGTCCTGTCCCAGCAACTTTCCCATGAACAGGCTGTGTTAAGGGTCCACCTGGCTGGAATGGGGACTCTTTCCTGTCCTGATTCCCCTCGCTCAGAAGGTGGGACTGCTGGGAAACTGCGGGCAAACCCAGGGCAGCACTCTGCTGCTCCCATCCCCCACCCCATGCACACTTCTGTGACCAGCCCTTCTCTTTTTTTGCAAGTCATTCAACCTTCCACTCCACAATATGAGCCTTCCCAAAGTTCTGTTTTCTTTCTTCTCTTCTTCTTTGTCTACCCTCCCAGCTCTTTTTCTCACTAGTAGTTCAAGTAGGTGGTAGCAGAGTAATAGCATACTCAGAGGCTGAGCTTCATGTTGGGAGGCAGAAAGAGTAGCGGATTCTTTTGAGAAGAAAGGGAGAGTGTAAGGTAGCAGGAGTGGGGGCAGTTAAATATTTTTAGGATAAGATTTTGGGTAGTAGAGTATTGATTTTAGGCTGAGGGGAAGCAGAGAGTGAAGAGGAAGAGATGACTAATGCAAAAAAAAGGGGAAAGTCACAGGAAAGTGTCTGGGAAACTGAGGAGGGCTGAGATCAGAACACGAGTGACCACACTGCAAAGGAAAAGGGAAGTGCTTCTGGTCTGATAGGGAGGAGAAGAAAAATTATTGTACGTTTGGTATGTGAAGAGTAAGAAAGTTGGAGGAGTTCCGATCTGAGCCCACAGCCTTGTATGTAAATAGAAAAGCAGGTGGGTAACTTGCAGAAAATCAGTGAGGGGGGAGCGCTGAGGAAACTGGAGCAGGGAGTTCTGGACTATGGATCAGAAGGATGGTGACAGGAGGGCAAGAGAAATAAAAGGATTCCTGAGCAGAGATGGACTGTGGTTGAAGATAATATGTTGACTTTGAACTGAAATCAATAATACTTGAAGTCAGGGAACAGGAGAGGAGAATGCATGATAGGAGGTTCCAGCTCAGCAAGGTGGGGATGTCAGGGGGCTGAGAGGCCCAGGTACAAAGAGAAGACAGAGGACAACTAAATTTGCTGATTATGGGGTATTTAGGGACAAATGGAAACTGGAAAGGTGGCTGAAGAACGGGGAGAATAGGAGTGTTGGAGGGAAAAGGGAGGTAAAGAAGAGGAAGGTCAACTCTCCCTCCATGCTTGCCGATTGTTTCCATTCCTATTGGTTTATAATTTTGACCCAATTTCAATAGTAAACTTTTTTTTTAAAAGGACTCATGTGATTAATATCCAATTTAAAATTTAGCTACTTCTGATCTCGACAGCTCATTGTTGTAACAGCTAACACCAATATATATGGAAAAATGGCCTTTATTATAGGGATACTATATGATATAACCTTTCCAAGTGGGCTGAAGAGAAAAAGAGTAGTGCCTGCAGCCTAAGGTCAGCACATTGGGAACCACAGACTTTGGACTTGGGGTCAAGAGAGTGAGGGGTGATCCTTAGAGGAAGCAGAATGCCAAAGAATAAGCTTTGCTTCCATTCTGGCTGTGTTGTGTCTCATGCATATCTGGCACTGAGGTAAAGAAATGGTTATGCAATTTTGTCCATCTCTGACCCAGGATCATGCTAGTGCTCAATTAGGGACAAAAAACTGGGATTGTGTGGAGATGTGGGAGGGAAATCACCTGATTAGATCAAGACAGTTCTCCACATCCAAATACAAATGGTGCCAGCCCTCCATTGTCTGATTGTCTTTGGGCAGCTGCCAACTTTCATCCCAGGAGGTCTTTATTTTCTTTCAAGAGACCCAAAATCAATCACTTAATTCTTGGTGAGGTTAAAGTGGAAGATTAGAGTGGATTAGAGTCAATTATAAACACAGTCCCTTCTGCCATGCTTCCTGGGGACCAACAGAAGCTCACCAGACCCCTCATTAAAGCAATTACTCTCACAAGCCAGTGACACTGTATCTACTTTATCTATTGGCCATACCTGAGTTTATATTGAAAACAAACCAGAAAAATTAAGGGAATTAATAGGAAATAAGTAGGAATAAAATAGAAAATAGAAGATAAAATACCTGAAAAACCTCACAGCCTCAGACTGGAAAGACCCTGCTTAGCATCTAGACAGACAGACAGACAGATAGAAAAAAGACCAATATGTTTCTCTCTCTTTTTTAAAGATTTTATTTATTTATTTATTTGTCAGAATGAGAGAGAGCGAGTGAGAGCGGCAGGCAGAGGGAGAAGCAGGCTCCCCAATGAGCAGGGAGCCCGGTGCGGGACTCGATCCCAACAACCTGGGATCATGACCTGAGCCAAAAGCAGATGCTTAACCGACTGAGCCACCCAGGTGTCCCAAGACATGTTTCTCTTAGGTCAAGACTGGTGAGGACCATTAGCTTCTGGAATTGGCCACTGTAGATAATATTAGAGCAACATTTTCTGAACTAGAAGAGATTGAAATGATGGTGGTGGTGATGGTAGAAGGAAAATTGAACACTAAGTAAATGATACAATGTTGGGGGCCAAGGAGACAGCTGAGCCCGGAACATACTACTGGTGTTCCTCCAACACCACATGAAAATGCTCAGACTTGATGTTGTGGTAAATGGCATGTCTGCTCAACTGGCTCCTCTGCCAGAGTAGATGCCATATGAAGCATTTCTGTCACGCAAAAGAATAACTAAGTGGTTCACAGATGTGTTGTTTAAAGGTTTGCTAGCTGTCAACTATGACCTGGGGTTTGACAACCTAAAGTCCCTACTGTGTGACCTCAGAGTCATTTCAAGCTGTTTCCTCATTTTTTAATGAATATTAATTAATCCAGTAACACCTTCATGTATTTTTTTTAACATTTCAGGTGTTTATAATAATGCCTCATTTTCAAAGAATGTTTCATAAAATGGGGAAGAATTATGGTGAAAATTAATGCAGTCTCAAAATTGGTATTTTAATCCTACAGAAAGGCAGAAAATGCAAAGTTGTGACTCCTTGTTCTACTACAATCCGATGTCCTAACAGTACTTAAAATTTTTCATTAGCTGGAATGGTATTAATTCCTTCTTCTCCTAGTACAATGGGCTTGGCTATGCTTGCCTTGGGATTTTAAACTTGGGATTTTTACTGGCATTTACATGATTAAAAACACAGCATTAATTTTGCCTTAATACTTAACTATGCTTTATTTTTATTTTTCCTTTTAAGGAAGAAAAGTTAGTGAGAGCAGAAAGGAGAGAGAGACTTTCATTTGGTAACTCAGTCAGAGACTAACGTGAGCCTTATGGAGAACCCTGAAGGGAAGCATGAATTGAAGGGCAAATAGCACTGCTTTCACAGGTTGTTGTCCACAGTCATTCTCTACCAAAGTGGACCAGCCAGTTAATTTACAGAGAAGGACCTCTTCCACCCGCAGGATTATAACAGAATTTGAGCTATCAACAGCACTGGGTTTAGAATCACAAAACCTTAACCTGAGCCCTATTCCTACCATTTACTAGCTCTGTGAACTTGGACAAGTTATTTTACCCTCTGAGTCTTCTTTTAGTTTCTGAAATGAGAATTTTCCAGGGCCTTCCAACTAGAATAGGAATTCTCCTGGAATTTTAGAGGGATTAGATGAACTCACAAAAGAAGAACCCAACACAATGCCTGGTGCATGATAGTCATCAGATAAATACTAGGCAATTTTCTTCTTTCCCATTTTAATTAAGAAAGGATGGCTTTTGAAAAATTGTTTCTAGGAGTCATACTTCTAACTAAGAACATTAGCAGAGACAACATCGGTGTAAGTCATTTCGTACCAATCTTCAAAGGACAATTATACACTACCCCAGTGAAAGGGGGTTTGACTTTGACAATCTTCCAGTCCAATTCCCTCATTTTATAGACAAGGAAATTGACCCAGAGAGCTTAAATGAGACAACCAAGGTCACACATATACATGGTGGCACAATCAGGACTTGACGCCAGCTCTCTTGCCTTGATTCTAGAGCTCCCAATTACCATGTTGACACTACTGCAGCTGGGCAAAAGAAATGTGAATGGTCAGGGTGTCCATGAAGTCTGAAGGCTTAGGGACACTTGCAAGTTTTCAGTCAGCTTATTGGTCTCAGCAAGGTGCTGAACAGCATATACTCAAATCACAACAGAAGAACAAGCATTCAATCTGACCAACAAATAAGTACTTCCAGAAATTTATGGAAGAGCTAAGACTAACCTTGAAAGTAACCTCGAGCTGGCCTCATACACATATCCCCACAGCCCACAATGGTCTGACTTTGTCCTAAATAGCCCTACCCAATGGTGGCAAATGAGAGTCTAGGCATAATGGATGGGATCAAAAAAGACCTGGGGACTTACAAGTTTAATATATACCATATTTCCCCCAGGCACCTCTTCTTCAGATTGGGCTTGCAGCTGAATCTTTAAAAGCAGATAACATCACATGGCACACGTCAGGGAATACTCACCCAGCCCCACTGACAAACTGTATGGGATTTTGGTTGAGGCCATTTGGGTAGAACTCTCAGAGCAATGGTTTTCAAAAGACTGTGTGAAAGCCTGTGCCAAGCTGGCTAGCTGTACTACTAGGGAATCCTCTGGAGAGAAAGCTTTAAGAAACAGAGATCCTCTCCTGGAGATCCTCTTTCAGTCAATCTGTGGTGGGGCTTGGGCATCTCCATTTTTCAGAAGTGCCTCAGATGCTTTGATATTCAGCCATCACACTAACTCAGGGTGGCGGGTATTTGGGGGGAGAGAGTAGGAACTTTACAAATGGCAGATGTGATGGCTTCTAAGCCAAGTGCCTCCCCTCATGGCCCAGATGTGGTCACGTGCAAGAAATGACTAAGTGTCCTCACCTTGTTTTGCTCTACCATTAGCTCTTCCTCCCTCCATAGTCAAACTTAACTGCCCATCTACCAGAATCCAGGCATATACCTTGAGTACACCTCTACTAAGTATTTCTCTCTGCCTTGTGGGAGTACCTATCTGCTCCCCTAGTAGTCAGTGACCTCCTTGAGATAAGAATGGAGACTATGTATATGCTCCAACGATCTCTGTACCTAGTGCTGGGCCTGGCACATGGTAGGAACACAATAAACATTGGAAACATGAATTAAATATAGCCTCCTTGTTATCAGGATATGGCATCATCTCCACTTTGGCTTTAGGACAAAAGAATGTTGATATCCTTGGGAAAAACCTTATGTCACTGAGAATTCTGAGATTTATTTTTCCAGGAAACTGATAGACTCAACCTTTGAGCTCCATTACCATGAGACAAATCCTAACCTGATGAGTGATATAAATACCCCCACAGTGTCACCTCAGGAGATGAGCCATGTGGCCCCTGGGCCTTCCACATGGCTTCCATGATTCTCAGAGTGATCCAGCCAATGGCTGTTAAACAAACACAGATGCTGATCTGGGAAGCTGAATGAGGTTAAAAGCTGGTGAGCCCACAAGTCTACAATAAGTCAGCCCTTGAATCAACTGGGATACTTTGGGAAGCATTGTAGTCTTCTGAAGCAGATTCATCTTCAGCTGTTCTGAATTAATTTGGGAATTATAAAATTGGAGTATACAAATGAGAAAACAATGGAAGTGTCAGTTTACACTGGCACCCAAAGAACTCAATTGCATGAGCAAGAGTTACTTCCCATGATCCAAGAGACAATACCGTTTTTTTTTTATTGAAAGTGAGGAGAGCTGAGCCTAAACTCTTTTGGCTGTGGCGAACGCAAGGCTAGATAACTCTGGCCAACTCAAGAGTAAATCTACAAGAAGTTTATGGAACTAAGAATAATCTGGGTGAGAATTTATCTCAGGGGGAGCAGAGAGATGGTCACGCTCCACTTTGTAGTGAAGTGTCAGCCTCAAGAGGCAGCAGGAATTCTGTATACATCTTGGTGTCTCTCTTTCACATTTGTGTCCTGACCTAGTCCTTTTAAACTCATGTCTGTGGAAGGAAGAAGAATAGGGAGGGGATAGGGTGGTGTGCAGTACAAAACTATGGAAATAACTGCACAGTGTATATAAAGCTGCACCTAGTCCAGACTGAAATTTAAGACTTCTTTATCTTTCCAGCATCATGTGAATAGAGACTTAGTTCACAGCTACTCTAATGAAAACCTCCTGTCCTCTCTAAATTCTTGAGCATCTCCAGATCCCCGGAAGTTTCTCATTCTTGCATCCTAACGGAATTCTCCCATCTACATAGTCTTGTCCTCCCCATCCTCTGCACAGAGCATTCACAATATGCATCGGACATGGGATATCCCTCTACCGTACGTCCTCCATCCCCTAATTGGATTTGTAGTTCTATTTCCTTGATTGCTTTTCTCAAACAATACTTATATTTTATCCTTTCTCTCTTCAGACAGGAGGGAAGCAAAGAAACTATGAGCATCTATATGTTAGGCTTATCTTATCACAGCTGTTTGAATAAAAATGCTGTAGAGTTTGGAACCAAACAGCCCCCCCCCCCTTTTTTCAATACGCCACTAAAAGAAACAACACAGGCTGTAGAGAAGAGATCTTTACAGTTTTCCCCAGAGCCCCATATAGCTTTGGCCAGGGTTCCTTGAGGATTCATATGCAAGAGCAGCCCCCAATGCAGGTGATGGTAGTCCAAGTAAGTGACAGAGTACATTGAGACATTAGTGGCATATTGTAGCAGCAACACTTGACAGCACTCTTTGAAAGAAGCAGTATAAGGGACAGGCAGTGGCCATGCCCAGTGGCAACATCAGGGCCCTATGGAGGTGATGGTGATACCCAGGAAAGCAGCTGTACCCTGTAAGAGAGAATTACTGTGGGCTCTGCCAGCTGAGGGTTACTGCGTTCACATGGACTGGAGGCCTTGGAAGCAGACATCTCTGAGTGAGTCTGGAGTAGAAGAATAAGAAAAAGGCACATGACTTTTGGTCACTGAAAGAATTATTTGAAGCATAGGTGAGATACCACTTACAAACTAGGGGATTAATACGGGAGCTAGTGATACTATAATAGCAGATTGCAGAAAGAGCCAGTGAAAAGTTTGTTAATATAACTTTAATTCCCATGTTCGATTTGATGCTCTTCTAGAGGGCAACACAAGTACAGGAGTAAGAATGTCTGGCTTGAAGACACACAGATCACTTATGACAAAAAGTGACATCAGTATGTGATTCAGCCTGACATACTGATACCCAGGTTTTCATAGCAAAATCTAAGTAAGAAGTCCCTCTTTTTAATATGAATTATTTTTGGAAGTCCCCAGGAATATTTGATCCGAAGTCTTATATGTATGTCCACTATCTGATTCAGTGTTCTCTTAAATGAAGGATCTGAAATATATGCCCTCCATATAGATATTCAAGACATGCTTTTGGTCTTTAGACTTTGAGTGCCTGAGAATTTGGTGAATTTATTATAGTATTTCTGCTATAAAAAATATAATCAGGAATAGTCTTCTAGTATTAACCTATATTTCTTTGGCTAAGGCTGGGTAGATGGATGAGTGGATGGATAGACAGAACGATGAATGAATGGAGACTAATCTGTTTTAATATTTCATAGGATCTGTAATGTAGTGAACAACATCATGGAGTTTAGTTAGCCACTAGAAATATGTTTCCTCACTTTCCATTCTTTAAACATCACTGACATAAAACTAGAAAGGAAGAATATTGGACTAGAAATGAATAGATCTATGTCTGCAAATCACCATGAGCCCTCAGACATGTTTCTTCACTTCTCCCCAACTCAATTTCCTCATCCATATAATCAGAGAATTGGACTAAATCATCTCTTAAATCTCTTTTTTGCTCTAAATTTCTATGATTCTGCTTTTCTTCAGTTGTTCTAAATTGGGCAGAGCAATAGTTTTCCAACTTTTTAAAACAGTCGTATCCTTACTTCATACGGTATATAAATAAATCTTAACATTAAAAAAAGGCAGATGTTCTGTGAATGAATTGTAAGTGTGAGGTAGATTTTACATTTTCTTGGTATTCTCTTCCACACTCCTCTGGCCCCTCGAATGTTCCAGAGACACCAATTTATAAACTGTTATACTATGGAAATAGGGGATAAAGCACTTGAAACTAACTAGATACATTTGAAATGATGAAGTAGAAGCCAAATCTTGAATATAGCTAGAGATTGGGGTGTCCGTGGTTCTGGTTAGTTCCGGAGTCAGTTAAGAAAACCATAAAAGTGTTTCAGAGAGATAATCTATAAAAGAGGGGACTGATTTTCTTTCCTCTATGACCAATTTTCTTTCCTCAATGACTTCAAGACTAAATTCGTTAAGTTTTGTGTCAACTTCACATTCCTTGAAAAATGAACACACAAAGAGGGGAGTGCCCCTAGAGGAGTTTTGGGCAGACAACCTTAAACGCAAGGAAAGAAAAATGCATTTTAAATTGTATCAAATAAGCATGATGCCATGACACATCAATAACAACTGCCTGTGGCCACATTTTTAAATGATGGCTTGAAATTTATCCCCATTGCCCTCCTCCCTCTCTTTTAAAATAAATCGCAAATAGGGTTGAGTGAGGAATGTCGTCTATGCTTTTCCCATTCTTCTTCCATCCAATTCAGAAATGAAAATGATGTTGATGTTTTATTTTGGTCACCTTTTGTTAGAATTCTCACAGCAATCCATCATGTTCTCTAAAAATATTAGCAATTCCTTTTGACCTAGTAAAAGACGGTGAGTTTCAAATTGACTTGTTGATCGGGGTAAATGAGAGACTATGGTACTTTCCAGCTATTTTAGGTAAAGCCTGTTCTTGACATAACTATGATGGATGGTAGTAAAACACACAATGGACAAGAATTAAAAGGGGCAGTGAAAAAAAGTGATCATGCTATTTCCCCCACCTTTTTCTCTTATCTACCTCTCCACAAGAGAATGGTATGTCAGACAGACCTTCACTATGAAATTTATAATTGTTCATTTATTTAGCAAAGCTCAAGGCTGTAACTGACTGTATCATCAGGGACTCAGGAGAACTTGAAATAGTCATTGAAAATGAAGGATAAAGAATAAACAAACTCCTGAGTGATGTCATTTCCTGCAAACAAGAATTACCATTCCTTTATTCCTTATCTACTCTTAATTTATCCCATCTCATCTTCAGCTTTGTTCAAATAGAGTAAAACTGTACTGATTTAGGTTTTAGGCATAAATTTCTCCTTAGTGAAAAATAAAAATCAAAGATTTCCTTGCATAATTTGCCACAATATTTTTTTCTTCTATTTACTTATCTAAACATTAAGAATTTATGGGGTTCCTATATGTTAAACACTATTAATTGACGGAAAGAGAAAAAAAAGCAGTAAGCAGGATTCTTCCCCTCAGGAAACTCATGGTTTGATTTTCTGCATTGAAATCATAGCCTGGGTATCGACAGAGAAGTCTCTAAGCAGTCATTTTCTACTATAGCTTAGTTACTTACGATGATATTCTCTCATTCTCTCATCTTACCTAGTTGGAGGTTCAATGCTGCTGTACCAGGCCAGAGCCTCCCTTCTCATACTAATGACAAACACGGACAACAACTTGAAGAGAAGCAGCTAACTGGTTCTTTCTTTCTCAACCTAAAGGTGTGTAAGGTCTTAGTATGAAATTTGAAGGGAAAACAAATTCTAAAAAGAAAACAGTACTTTTAGTCCCTTGCAATTTTTCTCTCTATCCCACTTTTACATAAGATTATGACTCTTGGTTTTAGCTCAGGTCATGATCTCAGGGTCCTGAGATCAAGTCCCACATTGGGCTCTGCCCTCAGTGAGGAGTCTGCTTAAGATTCTCTCTCCCTCTGCCCCTCCCCTCGGCTCTCTCTCTCTCCTCTCTCTAAACATATATATCTTTAAAAAAAAGATTATGTAGGGGGAATCATTTTTACATCTATCTGATTTAATCCTGTCAATGTTACTGTGAAGGAGACATTATTGAGATTCAAAAATTTGGGTACTTAAAACATTTTTTTAACTCTGAAAAATCCCTTTTTGTTTTGAATAGTGCTTTGAACTTTTATTTTATTATGTCAAGAAAACATAACATGAGATCTACCATCTTCACAATATGATAGAATTGACTATAGGTACAATGTGGTATGGTAGATGTCTAGAAATTATTCATCTTGCTTAATTGAAATTTTCTGTCTGTTGATTAGTAATCCCTTTTCTCCTCTCCCCCTAGCCATGGCAATCACCATTCTACTCTTTGATTCTATGAATTGGATCATTTTGGATACTTCAAGTAAGTGGAATCATGTAGTATTTTCTTTCTGTGACTGGCTTATTTCACCTAGCATAATGTTCTCAAGATTCTTTCATGTTGTGACATATTGCAGAATCTCTACTTTTTTAAGGCTGAATGATATGCCATTGTATGTATAAAATACATTTTTATCCATTCATCCATCAATGGACAGGTTGTTTTCATGCACTGGCTATTATGAATGGTGCTGAAATGAACATGGGAGTACTAATATCACGTTGAGATCTTGATTTCAATTCCTTTGGATAAATATCCAGAAGTGGAAAATCTGGATAATATGGTAGTCTATTTTTAATTTTTTGAGTAACCTCCATACTGTTTTCCATAGCAGGTGCACCATTTTGCATCCCCACCAACAGTGCACAAAGATTCTCTTTTTTCCACATCCTCACCAACACTCATTACCTCTTGTATTTTTGATAAAAGCCACCCTAACAGGTGTGAGATGTTATCTCATTGTTGTTTTGATTTACATTTTCCTGATGATTAGTGACATTGAGGGTTTTTCAATTTATGCCTATTGGCCTATTGGCCATTTATATGTCTTCTTTGGAAAAATGTCTATTCAAGTCTTTAACCCATTTTAGTTTTCTTCTCTGGCCCCCTTAACTCATTTCTTTTTCCCCCTACCCCTCTCCTCTGGCAACTACCAATCTGTTCTCTGAATCTATGAACTTGTTGTTGTTGTTGCCGTTTTGTTTTGTTTCAGATTTCACATATAAGAGAGCTCACATGGTATTTCTTTTTCTCTTTCTGACTTATATCACTTAGCATAATGCCCTCAAGGTCCAGTCCATCCATTCGTTGCAAATGGCAACATTTCATTCTTTTTTATGGTTGAATAATATTCCATTGTGTATATATGCCACAATACATCTCTATACTATTCATCTGTTGATGGTCCATATCTTAACAATTGTAAATAATTCTGCAATGGACATGGAAGTGCATATATCTTTTCAAGTTAATGCTTTCATTTTTCTTCAGATAAATACCCAGAAGTGGAATTGCTGGATCATATGGTAGTTACATTTTTAATTTTTTGAGAAATCTCCATATTGTTTTCCATAGCAGCTGCACCAATTTCAATTCCCACCAACAGTACACAAGGGTTCCCTTTTCTTCACACCCTCACCAACACTTGTTATTTCTTGTCTTTTTGATAATAGTTATTCTAACAGGTGTGAGGTGAAATCTCATCGTGGGTCTGATTTGCATTTCCCTGATGATTAATGATGCTGAGCATCTTTTCATGTACCTGTTGGTCATCTGTACATCTTCTTTGGAAAATGTGTACTCAGATCTTCTGTCCATGTTTTAATTGGGTATGTGGGTTTTTTTTTTTTTTTTGTGATTGGGTTGTAGGAGTTCTTTATATATTTTGGATATTAGTTCTTTATCAGATATATGATTTGCAAGTATTTTCTTCCATTTAGTAGGTTGCCTTTTCATTTTTTTTTATTGTTTCCTTTGCTATGAAGAAGCTTATTACAATGTAGTCCCATTTATTCATTTTTGCTTTTGTTGCTTTTGCTTTTGGTGTTAGATTTTAAAAATCATCATCAAGACCTATGTTAAGGCATTTACCACCTGTGTTATCTTCTAGGAGTTTTATGGTTTCAAGTCTTATGTTTAAGTCTTTAATTCATTTTAAGTTAATTTTTGTGTATGGTGTAAGATAGTGGTCTAGTTTCATTCTTTTGCCTGTGGTAATCCAGCTTTTCCAACACCATTTATTGAAGAAACTGTCTTTCCCCCATTGTATACTCTTGGCACCTTTGTCATAAATTAATTGATCATATATACATAGGTTTATTTCTGGGCTCTCTTTTCTATTCCATTGATCTTTGTATCTATTTTTATGCCAATACCATAGTGTTTCAATTACCATAGTTTTTTTTTTTAAGATTTTATTTATTTATTTATTCATGAGAGACAGAGGCAGAGGGAGAAGCAGGCTCCCCACGGAGCAGAGAGCCCGATGCGGGACTCGATCCCAGGACCCTGGGATCATGACCCGAGCCGAAGGCAGACGCTTAATCGACTGAGCCACCCACGTGTCCCCAATTACCATAGTTTTATAGTATGGCTTGAAATAAGGAAGTATGATGCTTCCAGCTTTGTTCTTTTTCAAGATTGCTTTGGCTACTCAGTGTTTTTTGTGGTTCCATACAAACTTTACGGTTATTTGCTCTATTTCTTTGAAAACTTTGATAGGGATTGCATTGAGCCTGTAGATTTATTTGGGTAGTATGAACATCTTAACATTGACTGTCCAATCCATGAGCATGGAATATCTTTCCATTTATATGTGTCCTCTTCAATATTTTTTCTTTTTCCTTTTTCCTAATCTGTAAAAAGTGCAATTTAATCAGGTTATTACTTTTTGTGCTATTGAGTTGTAGGAGTTCTTTTTATATTTTGGAGATTAATTCCGTATGGGATACATGGCTTGAAAATATTTTTTCCCATTCTCTAGGTTGCCTTTTCACTCTTGATTTTTTTTTCATTGCTGAGCAGAATCTTTTTAGTTTGATGTAGTTCCATTTGTTTATTTTTGGTTTCATTGCCTATGCTTTTGGTTGTCATATCCATGAAATCATTGCCACAACCAATAACCAATGTCAAAAGGTTTTTCCCATTTTCTTCTAGGGGTTTTACAGTTTCAAGTCTAATGTCAAAGTATTTAATCCATATGAAGTTGATTTTGTGTATGGTGTAGGGTTTCAATTTCATTATTTTGCATGCAGATAACCAGTTTTCACAGCACCATTTTTTGAAGAAATCATCCTTTCCCTATTGTGTATCTTGACACACTTATTGAAGGTCAATTTATTGCATATGTGAGGGTTTATTTCTGGGTTTTCTATTCTGTTCTATTGGTTTGTATGCCAATCTTTATGCCAGTACCATACTGTTTTGATTACTGTAACTTTGAAATGTATTTTGAAATCAGAAAGTGTGATGCCTCCAACTTCATTGTTCTTCTCAAGACTTACTTGGCTATTCATGGTTCCACATGAATTTTGGAATTTTTTTTCTATTTCTGTAAAAAGTGGCATTAGGGTTTTTATAGGACTGGAATTAATCTGTAGATAGCTTTGGGTAGTAGGGATACTTTACAATATTAAGTCTTCCAATCCGTGAACACTGGAAATCTTTCCATTTGTTTATCTCTTCTTCAATATCCTTCATCATTATTTTTGTAGTTTTCAGTATACAAGTATTTCATCTTAGTTGATTCCCAAGTATTTTATTCCTTTTGATGCTGTTGTAAATGAGACTGTTTTCCTAATTTCGTTTTCAGGTAGTTTATTTTTAGTGTATAGATGTGACTGGTTTTTGTATGTTTAAATGATCATACTTCATCATCAAATGGGATTTATACCTGGGATGCACCTAGGAGTTTTTATCTTATCTTAGTCCATGCTCAATCTCCAGCAATTAGTCAATTACCCTTTAATTGTTTCTAACCAGCTCCAGCAGTGGTTTCTGATCCCACTAAGCTGTGATTTCCTAAATTCTGACTCCAGTTTTCAGGGCAGTGGTTTGCATTGTGAAGTCAATTGTTCAATGAATCTAAGAAGAGTTATTGTTTTTTAGTTTGTTTAGCTTTTTCTTTATTGTAAACATGGGATGACAACTTCCAAACTCTATACATGTCAGACCAGACATCAGAAGCCTCCAAATTTTCAATTCTATCTATATATATTCAATTATATCTATCTTTTGGGGGGTGTGTGTGGCCTCTTTCACATAATTTTGAGATTCACCCATGTTGTCGCATGTATCACCAGTTTGTTTGTTTTTTTTTTTTTAAAGATTTTATTTATTTGACAGAGAGAGACACAGTGAGAGAGGGAACACAAGCAGGGGGAATGGGAGAGGGAGAAGCAGGCTTCCCGTGGAGCAGGGAGCCCGATGCGGGGCTCGATCCCAGGACCCTGGGATCATGACCTGAGCCGAAGGCAGACACTTAACGACTGAGCCACCCAGGCACCCCCAGTTTGTTATTTTTTATAACAGGGTAGAATTCCATTGTTTAGATATACCACAATTTGTTTATCTACTCGTCTGTTGATCAAAATTTGGGTTTTCAGTTATTGACTATTGTAAATAAAGCTGCTATAAACGTAAGTATGTAAGACTTTGCATGAGCAGATTTTCCTCTTTTTTCCTTGAGCAAGTTCCTAGGAGAGGAATGGTTAGGTATTTTGCTAGGTGTGTATTTAACTTTTTCCTAAATTGCCAAAACATTTTCCAAAATAGTTTTACTATTTTACACTGTCACCAGCAGTGTATGAGAGTTCTGCTTTCTTCCCATCCTCACCAACTCTTGACCTAGTTAAGGTTTGTTAATTTTCATCATTCTAATGGGTGTGTAGTAGAATCTCATAGTTTTAATTTGCATTTTCATGATGACTAATGATGATCTTTTCATGTCCTTATGTCCTTTTCTGCTTTTGGTATCTTCATTTGTGGTGTCCATTCAAACCTTTTGCCCATTTGGTGGTGGTGAGGGGGTGATGATGAGGGTCTTTTGTCTTTCTGTTAAGTTGTATGCTTTTCAATGTATTCTGGATACAAGTCCTTTGTCTGATATACGTATCTGAATATATCCTCTCATATTATGGCTTGCCTTTTTTTCCTTCTTAATTAATTTTCCATATACAGAGGCTTTTAACTGTGGAGATGTCCTAATTATTTTTTTTATGATTTTGCTGAATTATAAGGAACTTGTCTCGTGTTTTCTTCTAAAGTTTTATAATTTTAATTTTTATGTTTAGGTCTATAATCAGTTTATTTTTACATATGGCAAGAAGTAAATGTCATGCATCACTTCATAGCTGCTTTCAAAACTGTTTATATGTCTTTATATTCTTTGTTTTTTCAGCAGTTTGATTATGCTATGTCGAGGCATGCTGTTTTTTCCTTTTGTTCTTATATCCTGTTGGGGGTTCAGTGAACTTCTTTCCATTGCTTTCAAGTGCATTTTACATGGCCTCATGGAATATAGTTATAATAGCTGCTTTAAAATCTTTTTCTCATATTTTAAACTCCAAGTCATTTTGTGGTTAGCATTTGTTGGTTGTCTTCTCTCTTGAGAATTGCTCACATTTTCTAGGCAATTTATGATTGTATTTTGTAAGTTGTGGAATGTTATGTTGTGTAGACCCTGAAATATGTTATAATCTTTTTGTGAATGTAATGATTTAAGAACCATATATGTTCTTAACCATATAGGTTCAGACCCAAGTACTGTTTAACTTTCCCATGGTTATGGCTCACATGTAAGTTGGGTTCTCAAAGGCACTGCTATGCTGCTTTGGGTTTTTTCCACACATGCACAACTCAGGAGCCAGCCTAAAATCTTCAGGTTTATATGCATAATTAGGGATCCCTTTCTGATATGGGAGTTTCCTTCCTCAAGCTCCAGCACCCAGGATGGCTTTTCCCTGGTTCCTCTGTCCAGAAAGATATATTTTCCTCCACAATCTGCTAGCTGTTGTTTAATTTTAGAGGCTTTTTTTGTTTGTTTTTCTTTTTCTAGGGTTTTTAGTTGTAATCAGCTGGAAAGGTAGATCATAGTGGACTTATGCCACCATGATAGACCTGGAACCAATATGCGTATTTCTTTTAAAGGTTATTCTTAAGTGTTTCATTTTTTAATTGTTAATATAAAATATGTTTTCTTTTCCATTATATAATTATATCTTCTAACTGGTTATTGCTATATATCTGAAAGCTATTTATTTGCATATATTAATTTTGTATCTTTCTACATTGTTACTACTTTTATCATTTATTCGAGTTTCATAGGTATTTTATTGTAGTCTCTCAAAAAAGATGTAGTTTTGCTTCTTCCTTTTCCAATTTTCATGTTGGAAATCATTTTCTCTTGTCTAATTATATTGGCTAATACCTGGAATATGTTGTTAATGGAAAAAGAGTGGGCATCTTTAACTTTATTCTGACCCTAGTGGGAATACTTCTAAAGTTTCCCTGTTAGGTAAAAATATGGCTTTAGAAATGAGTTATATATATTTAGTGTTAAAGAAGAAGTAATATTTTATTGAGTGTATATTTTTTAAAATCAGAAATGGATGTTGAATTTTGTCAAAGGCCTTTTTAGTATCTATAAGAAATAATCATTCATTATTTCTCCAGAGTTATTAATGGTAATGAATTATATTAGATTTTCTAATATTAAAACACTTTGGAATAAATCACTTTATCATGGTGTATTTTATGAATATACCATTGGAATCTGTTTGTTGGTGTTTAACTTTGAATTTTGGCATCAATATTTAAAACTGAGACTGGTTCTTAAGTTTTCTTTTTATATTTTATGTGATTTGGGCATCAATGTCATTGATTAAAGAAATTTGGAAGTTTCCCTACTTTTTCTATGCTCAGGAGCAAGGATGATGGAATATCTTTGAGAATAATAACTAATCTGATGCTTCTTGTGGGATGATTCTTTCACATCTCAGTTTTTTCCTGTGAAAAATTATTTGCTTAAAGCTTTTATCTCTATTGAGGTCAATTTTGGCATATTGTATTTTTGTGGGAAGCTATCCATTTCATTTTTCAAATAGTGCACAGAGTTGTACAAAATGTTATGACTTTTGTAATTTACTCTTTTTCAAAAGTTATTTCCCCATCATTTCTTATTTTATGTATCTACACTTTATCTTCTTTTTCTGGGTAAGATTAGCTAGTGGTTTGTTTATTTTGTTAATTTTCAACTAGAATCAGTATTTGGATTTATTTAGTCTTACCATTTTTCTACTTCCTATTTTGATTTCTATTTCTTATTTTTAAATATTTTCTTATTTTTAAATATTCTTTTTTCTTTTTCTCCCCTATCTTTCTGAGTTGGGGACTTAATTGGGTTTATTTTCATTTTTAATTTTTTATTTATCTAAGTATCATTAAGTGTGTAGAGCTCTGCATTTTCCTCTCATCACTGCTTTAAATGTATCTCATAAATTTCTTAGGAAGAGTTCATGTGTAGAGTACTGATTTTTTTTTTGTCTGTATCAGACTATTTTTCTATAGGACTGATATTTAAAAGACAGCTTGCCTACAAATAAAATTGTTGGCTCACATTTTCTTCACCTGGGTCCACTTAAAAGTCAGTCAATTTGTTCCCTATTGTCAAATTTTTTTTTTTTTTTTTTTTTTTTACCTGAGACACTGGTGGGGAAACCTGAAGTGGGTGGTGTTAAATCGAGGTGGTGCTCTTCTTGCTCCTTTACAGCGAGGGGAGAAGGAGTCATGGTGACCAAGGCATGGAGGATGGCACAGAAGCCAGTTTTGTAGGCCACACCCCAAGGTGGTGCAGAAAACAGGAGGGGAGGGAGGGAGAGACAGAAGAGGCAAAGTGCTGCCAGAAGGCAGAGGAAAAGGGTTCCCATCCTAAACCTCATCAACTCAGATGAGCAGATGCCATGTTTCAGTCCAGCAACAAGTGGAATTAGGCAGTCCATGTCAGGCTGGAGAAGACAGGGAGGGAATTTCCACAAAACAAAGGGAGTTTCAGCAGCTGCTTGGGAACATTCCTTAAAGTACCTGTCCTGAGGTGGACTAACCGCAGTTGGCTCCAAATATAGCCATTAACCCAGGAAATGAGGGAGAAGCCCCACATCTATGAGGAGGAGGAACAATGAGAGAGAGAGAGTCAAAGTCCCCTTTGCTAGGGATGGCCTGTGTTTCCTCCATCAATCTGGGTTTATTTGAGGAGGTCTATTTAGATAATTATCATCCAGTATATCAGGAGAGAGTTTGCTAGCCCACACGTTTCACCAAACACATTGTGTAAGAGGCCCTTAGGTTGGGGTCCTAGTGTAGAGCAATGAAGGCCTAGGTATGAGCAATGAAGATACCCTAGGTCCATTTACCCTATTTCCCACAGAAGAGATCTAACTGATAGATCCCACTGAGGCCATACAGTGTGTTACAGGAGATCAGTCCTTTCCTATATTTTACAATCTGAATTGTTTCCAGTGGGTTAAAAGGCACCCCAAGAAAGAGTCCTTGGGAAAAGAAGAAAGAAGAAAGAAGAAAGAAGAAAGAAGAAAGAAGAAGAAGGGGAGGAGGAGAAGTAGAGAAGGTCCATTACCTAGAAAATCTCCCCCGAGGCCCAGGTGGTGTCCCACAGGCAGAATATGTCAGAGGTTCCTGGTGTCAAAGCAACAAAAGGCTTCCCTCAAACAAAAATCGCGATTCCACCACCAATAAAAGCCCTTGTAGGAGGAATGCTAACGCCCTCCCCCAACCCTGACCCCTGCTTCCCCATTGCATCCTAGGCTACGGATGGGTGCCTGGTGTATGGACAAAAATCCCATGCCTTGAAGCACCCACCATTTTTAACCCTTGGAGAACACTAGGCTAGAAAGATTTTACAAGGGGAAATTACCGAATTTTGTAATTTAAGTAGTTAGTAGAGGACACTGACAGACAACAGTAAAGATGGAAATCCATCATGGTCTAAGCAACATTCCAACACATGTGGTCCTTACAGCCAACTTCCCCAGGAAATAGTCCCCAGCTGGGTTTTAGTTCAATTGGGTACTGGTTTCGGTGAGCTCCCGGTGGAGAGCCCGTGGCCAGAAGCAGCTAAACCAGGGATGTGAAGGGGATCACATTAGACCAATGAGGAGGAAACCTCATATGGGAGTCTTAAGATTGGCAGCTGGTGACTTAGGTGGCTTAGGTGGCTGTCCCGTGCCCAAGACAGAAAACTTCATATAAGCACAGGAATAAAGAGAGAGCATCAAGTTTCTGGGTCTTATTACCATCCCGGCTAGGGTACTGACTTGCAGCCAAAAGGCAGGCTTTCTCCTCCCCATAGAGTAGCCACGGGCTAGAGGATAGCAGCCTGAGCAACTGACATGAAAGTGTTCCAATAAGACCATACCTCTTGAAGAGCTCCTGAAATGAGAGTAAAGGAAGAGGAGACAAAGTATTAACCAAGTTTGCACTGGGGCTCAGAGTCCAGATGAGAAAGACTCAAAGCCCCACATTGGGTGCCATATGATGTAGGAAAGATGTTAGGGTTTGAAGCCGATGGCCAAGAAAGAATTCTTCAGACATCTTTGGTGCAAAAAGGTGGTTTTATTAAAGTACAGGGACAGGACCTATGGGCAGAAAGAGCTGCCCAAAGTTTTCTTTTATTTACAGAAAATGTTCTTGGATTACAGTTTAAATATTAGTTCTCTTGTCCATTGTTCTGTTTCTTTTTTTTAGAAATCTGATTATGTATACAGTTGACCCATGGACCATGTGGGGGTTAAGGGTGCTAACCCTCCATGCAGTTGAAAATCCATGCATAAGTTTTGACACCCCCAATTTAATTACTAATAGCCTACTGCTGACTGAAAGCCTTTATAACATGAACAGTCAACACAAATTTCTATGTTGTATGTATTACATATGATATTCTTACAATAAAGCTAGAGAAAAATGTTAAGAAAATCTAAGAGAAAATACATTTATAGTACTGAACCATATGTATTGAAAACAGTCTGTGTATAAGTGACTTCCTTCTTTCATCTCCAAGCATCCAAAGAATGCCTCTCTTTTCCAGGTCAGCTCTTCTCCCATAGAAATTATATTTTACCAAAGAAATTTACCAAATTTCGTCTTCATCCTTTAAGCTATTTCCTTTTGATCCTTCTGTAGTTGTGTTCTGATCCATCTGGCCTCAGACCTGTTCTAAGTATTTTCACATTTGGGATGGGACTCTCTTTTATGGGTGTGATTTTATCTGTGTACTGCCATGCTGGTTTCTCATTGCATACTGGTTTTCCATGCACTTTCTGTTATGGCATGGCTCTAGAGCTGGCTTTGGAATATTTTGGAATATTTATTCCCCATATACACATGTAATTTAATGTATTACATGCTGTCTTCTAGTTTTGCTGCAAGAATGAGCGGTGGGTAGTTTTATTTACTCTCCATGTGGATCTGCATGCTTTTTTTTTTTTTTGACAATGTGTAGAGAGATTTGAATTAGGAAACTGCAATTGACCTACAAGAACCCAAAAATCTATTAACTGTATTCTTGCTGTCCTCTTCAATCCAGTGGTTTAACACATTTTTTGTCCATTTCCAGTTGATAGAAGTGTCTCTTTAAATTTTTATTTGTTGCCATATTTATTAAATTCATAGATGAACATTTGGCATCAAACTTACATTTATATCTATATATCTATATATATTTTGTATATAAAATCATATATATGTATGTTTTACACACACATATATAAAAATTGGTTTCAGTGTTAATGATAATCTTCTTATATAATTATTTTCCCCATTCCTTAATTCTTTATTTCATTTATTTCAGTTGGTTAAAATATCTTGAAATAGATTGTTCAAGCATAATAGATAGATGGTATATTTGCTGAGCCATTGAATATCTAAAAGGTTGTTTTTCTATTGCCTTCACACCTAAGTGACCACATTTGCTGACTCAAATTCTTGGGTCATGACATTTTCCACTGCTTTGTGGTTGCCTGGGGTTCAGTGTCAAAAAAGTTTAAGGTTCATCTGGTTGTTTTCCTTTGTAAATAACTTTTTTGTTTTCATTTTGTTGCCTGGGGTTTAGGTATCGATGTTATACTCACTTGGTAAGAAGAATTTAGTAGATGTCCTTTTTATTCGATCTCAGTGAACATTTTAAGCAGTTTTGAAGTTATCCTCTCCTTAGTAGAATTTCATTTAGCAGAATTCCCTTGTGGTACCATCTGGGGACTGGTGCATTTTTTTTTTTTTTAAAGATTATCTCTTAACATCTTTCTCTATTTCCTGCATTGTACTTGATCTGCTCATATTTTCTCTTTTTAAGGTCAATGTTGGGTATTTATAATTTCCTAGAAAATCAACCATTTCATCTAAATCCTAAAATATATTCTCTTTAGGCTGATAACATCATCCTTGTAATTACTATAATTAGTTTGTAAGTTTGTACAATCCCCATTTTTCCTAATTTAGTTTTCTATCAATTTATCTCTTTTATTATTTTCATTATTATTAAAGAATCAGCTCTTAGATTTATGCTACCAATTTATGATTTTTAACTCATTAATCCCTACTCACTTATTTAGGGTTTTTATTACTATTTGCAATTCCTTTTACTGATGTATTGATTAGATTCTTAATTTCTACATTGGCTTATAAACTCTATATTCTACTCTGTAATCATTATCCTCATATTTGCATTAGTTTTAGATTTGTAGCTAAATGAAGTAAATGCTCACTGCCAGACCTTTTACTGCAAGCTCTGCATACATATCTTGGTTGACTAAAGTTTTCTTTTGTGTCTTCAAAACAAGCTCAAGGGATCCTTAGACTTGGCATGTTTCAAACTATTTGTCTGTCAGCCTTAACCCTTAATAACAGATTAGCTAGGTATAAAATACTTGGATCACATTTTCTTCCCTTGAGAATTTTATAACACTTTTAGATTTAAAAGTTGCTGTAGAAAAGTCTGAAATGAATCTTATTTTTTCCCCATAACAGATGACTAGCTTTCACTGGTCAGTCTTATTTTCTTGTCTTTGAAACTGATCATTTTACCAGAATATTATTTCTTAGTGCTGATGATTATGTAAACATTTCTCCCATGGCATGGTGTGCTCTTATAGTCCACAAAAGGGTTATTTTTGGCAACTCATAAATATCTTTACATATATTCTGCCTCGTTATGTCAGATCTCTTTTTTATGGTGGGCACAGAGGGAGATACATATTATACTTGTGCTGCATTTCCCATGTCTGTTTTCCACATAGATAATCTTCTTTCTAGTACTTTTCATTTTACTCATTTTCATTTTATTTTGCTCCTTTTCCTCAAGCCTGTCATTTGCCTCATTTATTTAAAAATGTTTTCAACAGTTTCTGATATTCTGCTTTTGGTGTATCCTTTACTTCTGTTATGGTTTTAAACATTTTTTTGTTTACTACTTACCTGGTGAAAGCTCAAATTTTATCTCCTTTTGTTGCCTTGTCATATCTTCCCTCTTATTTTAGAGACAATTCTTTAAAAGCAATTTAGAGACAAGTAAGCTTCTAATTTTTAATTATTGTTTTTATGGGAGTGCATTTGCCCACAACTGGTGTTTGTTCCATCACAACTTTTTAGAATGAGTATATTTTATCTATAAGTTCTTTTCATATTCCTTTCCTCTGTTTATTTGTAATATCTCTGTAATGATCCCATGTTAATTATTTTGACTTTCTTACTGTTCATAAAATTCATATTATAACTTCCTAGCTTTTGAAGCTTCCTATAGGTTAAGGACTAATCCAAGCTTGTAGAAATTCTCCTGTGTGTGTAAGAGAGAGAGAGGGAGACTTCTTTTTGCCTTTACCTTCCTCAACCTACTAGAATTAACTTGGTTGGATAACTCAACATATGCAAAGTCTCTCATCCCCTGCCTTACCAACAAACATCTTCAAGAAGTATGTCTTCTCTGTGTGATCTCTTACTTATCCTTAATTCCCCTGTTGCTTAAGATATTGTGGTAAAATAAGATCAGAGAAGTGATTGCTACCAGACAACATTCCCATCCTCATTATTCCAAACCAGAGCTCATTGCTTAGAGGGTGCCAGTTACTTTGGAGATCTGTGCTTTGACAGCTTTGTGTGGCATTTACAGATATGAGCAAATGTTCTAGGTTTCTTCCATAATGCTATTAGACCTTGACTGTGTTCAGTAATTCGTTCTTAGAAATTTTCATAAGTTATAGATGTCTCCTGGCTTTGTTGAAAATGAAGGTACATACTCTTGTTTCTCATTTTCTTTGAGTTTTGTGTGATATCTAAAAGTGGAAATGAGAAACCACTATCTTTTACTGCCATTTTAAAACTGAAAATACTCTTCTATAACAACATTTTGAGGATTCAGAGCAGAGGCTTCTGAAACTTCCATTGGTTTGTTACAGAAAATCATATTCTTAATACGTTCTCTTTATTGTGACCTTTTTTTATGGGCCCAGTGTGGGTCTTTTTAAGCTTTGCTGTCAGGGGAGACATAAATGAAGTGTTAGGATTTGCTATCAGAAAGGATTGGTGGCATGTTCAAGGTCTCCATCACCATCTCCTGAAGGTCTAGAAAATTATTTCTCCAAAATATAAACGTTAAGTTTTGTCCTATTCAATTTATCATTGTTAGAAGGCAAGAATTCAGTGCAAGTTTCCTGGATCTTTTCTTGCTCTGTCAGATTCTCTCACTAAACTAGACGGTATGATGCAATTTGTATTTTGAACAGTGGAATTACATGAAAGACTATGGCTTCCTGCATGCACTTCTAAAATCCTTCTTATCTCTGCCCAGGTTCAGGTTACAAAACATTTTCTGTTTTATCAAGTTTCTTCTCATTCCTATGTACTTCCTTCTGTTCTGTGTTCTGGGAATTACCATTTTGAAATGATGACAGTAAAAAGAATATAATAGGGATAAATGTGGAGCGGATAAGACCTTGGCTCTATGTGGCTACAAAATTCCTCTGGAGTTGGAGAATGGCCGCCTGTTTTTCTAGTCAGTCCATCTTCACTGTTGCAGAATGAAGCACTTACAGAGAAGGTGAATCAAAGCCTTTTCTAACCTTACTAGGTCCATCTGGCCTGTTCTGGTTCAGAGATTAAAGCATGTGTTGTGCAGTTCAAAAATGTACTTCTTGAATTTATCCCCATGGCTGATGCAATTAGTTGAAATTCCACCCAGATTTGGCATATGGTCTTCTCTTACCTTGAGTTTACAGTGATTTTGCCAGCTTTTTAAAAAAAAACTTTTTTTGTATTTTCCATGGACATTTTAATGGTAAGTTGCAGACCAGTCATAAACATTTCAAGCCTGCTACCATATTAATTTCCATATTTATACAATGAAGCCACACCTTAAGTGCCTTGAGAGCAGGAACTCATATGTCATCTGCAGGGCTCTTTATTTAATTAGTGCCCAAGAAACATGTTTGATTTAGAACTAAATAAAATCAAAATTAAGCTGTTTTTGATTCTTACTTTAATATGCTAATTATGAACTTTATATTATCTTAGTTCTGGATACTATGAGTAGATGAAAGTGATAAAACTCACATGTAAAAAATACATCTATACTTCAGCTTTTTGTTCACTTGTGCAAATCTTACTCTAGTTGAAATTCTCTATTATTATTTTAAAGAAAGACCGACTTGTAAATAAATGGGATTTTGAAAAGTCTTAGAAATTGTGCTCTTGTTAACTACAAATATTTATTTCCTTTACTTCACTCCACCAAATTGCTCACAATATATACTGAAACATTCAGCTTGGTCATGTTATTAAAGAGTCAGCAAATTACAAAATTTCCATTATTGTCAAGAGACATACAGGAGTTAATGAGCCCTCAAATCACAGATTACTCCAGGGGTTATTTACTTTACCCATCAGTATCTTTGCTTCTTAGAGTCATGAAGACAATTAGTATTTCTTTTAAAAAGGGCTAGAGTACACAGCCTGCTCTATCATCAAAAGTGCCATACCTATTGACCTAGATCGTAAGTCCCCCTTCATGTGTATCATAACTACCTAAGGCAAGGGCTATTTGTTTTTTTCCTTTTACAATGACCTGAAGGCACAGAGAAGGGTTATAAGGCCCAATCTAGAAGCATTCTTTAAAGGACAGATTATGGAATTTAGAGCCAGAGGATCTGAGTTTCTAGCTCTGCCATTTACAATCTGTATGACTTTGGGTAAGCCATTTATTCTCTCTCATGCTCAGAAGGGTGTGTAAAGAAAGAAATAAAGAAATGTATTTGAATAAGCTTGATAAACCATAAATATGCTATAAAACAATAAGCTGCACTGACTGTGTGTATTGGTCTTTGGAGGGATGACATTCAGCTATGATCGGGGTCAGCTCAACTGGCAACTGACTGGAGCATTAAAATGTTACATAGAGTGTAAAAAGAGGAAGAAAAGTTTATTTATCAGAACTCCTGGATGGGAAGAAGTGGGGAACAGGTCCGCATGTGTTTGGGAGGAATATTTTGATAAGCCACTTAGGGTGAAGTAGACCTTCAAGGGATATGTATCAACAGATGGTACCTAAACTGCTTTCTAAGAAGGATCAAACAAATTAACTCCAGCCTTCTGTTTTGATGAGTGGAGTACAGAATCTGGGCCTGCCAATGGGGGCCCTCTTCCCCTTTCCTTCCCTCACACACCTGAGCAATACCTATAAGTAAATTCTGAACCATGAGTTAGAAACATATCAGTTTTAAGGATTACCACATTAACAGTCTGTCTGGGACATGACAGGAAGCAACTGAGTCTTCATAATAACATTCAATTATATAGTAACATGGGAGCTGTGATAAACAAGAGCCATGTGTTTTCAGGATTAAGTTCTCTAAATTCTCCAACTCCTGGCATTACCTGTTCTTAGATTTCTGTGGTTCAGCTTCTAACATACTGATCAAACTCTGCTCTTCAGGTTTCTTATGAAGTTATAGCTCTTGAAATGTCCAATGGTGGCTTCCTGCCTTATTCATGATTAATGAGGTTTTTCACAGCCGCTTTGTGCGAGGGCCAAGTGTCTGTCTATGTTTGTTGCCCTAGACATCTCCTAGAAATTAGCCATCTTTCTGCTTGTCAGGGATTGGTTATCTGGGATGTTGATTATTTTGTGTTATGGGTCACCCCTAGTACTTGTAGGGAGAAACAGGCCAAAGTAGATGCCACTGTTTGGGTCTAAGCATGGCTTTTTTATTATTACAATCCAATAATTTATAAAGGCTGACAGTATTATTTTAGTTACCCTGAAAGTTGTTTTGATTCTCTGGGCCTCAGAGCAAGCCCTTTTTAGAACAGAAACTGTTTGTTTATACAGTCAGACTTTGAGGATGATTTATTATATATTCATATGAGAAAACTGCAACTCAGGCAATTCAGGACTTTCAACTTATTTAAAAAAAAAAACCTTCAACAGCAATGGGATGTTTCCAGATAAAAGCAATGTCACTTGATTAACAATCTACTTGTTATCTATCTTTCTGCTTTTGGGAGACCATGGTAGGTCATCCAAGGACATCTCCAAAAAGGTACTATTATTAATGGAAATTAAATGGTGTACAACACATAATATGTTTTCTTCAATTATATTCTAAAATGAAATGGAAAATAGTTCAAAACCCTTGAGCTGATATCGGATTTAAAATATTTTTTGCACATAATTTAATTCAATCTTTGTCTTATATGAAATTTATAAATTATCAAAAAGATATAAAGAGGGATGCTGGAATTCATTTGCATGATGAAAGATGATCCTTTTGGCTTTGCTTATGGTTTCAGAATCCCCTCAGGACTTTGACCTCTTTTTGTCTATGTCTTTAAGTCTGTTGGGAGTATATATATTGTACACAGAAGTGTGAAGCCATAAGATGTAATATAAATACCATAAATGTGATTCCATTATTCCCTTGCTTAAAATCACTTTAAGCCTCACTCAAGTATCCAAGTCTTCAAGATGTAAATTTCTTAATATTGCATAAAGACCCTCCATGATGTGACACTCGACCACTTTCTTAACTTGATCCCTGACCACCACTTCCCAACTTCCCCTCCAAGCGACATGTATATATACCCATGTGAGTAGACACAGCTTCCTAACTGGGGTTATAGATTTACTGTCTAATTCTATCTGGATCTGTCTGATATTTTCCCTATCTGATATCACGTACACCAAGCCAAAGCAACCCAGCCCATGCTCAGTCCTGCTACTACTAAACTTGCAAAATTAACAAGTAGGAGGCTGTCCCTGTCTTGAAATTTTTAAAGGAAAGACAGTTAATTTACATTGAAAGAACATGTGCTATTGAGTGATATGTGACTGGGGAGTATACAAAGGGTGGTTAATGTATAATCTATTGATAATTAAAGATAGCTTAAATTTGAGTTGTAATTCAAGCATTTATGAGATATGTGATCTTAGCCAATGAAACTTCTCTCAGCTTCAGTTTCTTTGTCTGAAAAATGAGCCCAGTTAGAATACTGGGCAGTCAGAAAAGTATTAAGGTTTATTTCCCACCCACTGGATGGGTTAAGGAGAGAGTTACCCGGGTGGGAATGGGAGAATGGGGGGATTTGGCTGGTGGGAAAAAGTGTAAAGAACTGGATGAGTGGTCTCAAGTGTTTAGAGGACTTGGAGTCTGGTTGTGCACCCATAAGCATTTTAAAAAGTTCAAAGAGCAAAGGCAGACCAGAAAATGGGAGTCAGAGTCAAAGGTCAGACACAAGTCAGGCCTTAAGGGAGGGAACAACAGGATCGGGATCACATGGAAGTGGTGATGACTGGGACAAAGTGGAGGGGACCCTGACTTGCCACAGATCAGTGCAGACAATAAAAATGCATTAACTCACAGGGTGATTGTGAGCATAGGCTATTAAAAGTCATGTAATTTGAAGCATTTAAAAAACTGAAAAGCTCTAACAGATACTACTATTTTTATCTTGTGGTATCATAGAGATGAAACAACTGCAAAAAAGCTTGTCAAGATTAACCCCATCAGGCAGCAACCCAACAGCTGTCCTCCCTTTTACCCAGGGGAACGTGCACTTGGCATTCACAGAAAACTTGCCTTTGCTTCTCCTCATGTGTCTGACACTCTATCAGACTCAGGGCATTCACCTTCTGCTTTGATCCCTGGCTGCTTCCAGTGAATCCTCCAATTTCCAACCATAAAGGCTAATGCAATAGCAGGACTTCAGGCATTTTGCATCAAGAAATCTCTCAACTCTTGCTACCTAAAGTGAAAAAATGTATTTCTGAAGGGCAGAGTTATTTTTTTCCTACTTCCTTATTTGTTGAGTACTCAGTCCTGGTGAGCCGATGTGCTTATATTCCATTACCATAAATTCAATTGTTGGAGAATTTGTTTTTTTTTCCCCCCCTCTGGATACACAGCTACACTTAGAATAGGTTGTCTCTAGAAAGTTGCTACCTTCCTTTTGTCGAAGAGTTCTCTGAACTTCTCACTGCCTGTTTGATTCTATTATTCCTGTTCAATAGCTTCTCATTTTCTCAAATATGACTGGTCACTTTACTGTCCAGTGAATATTTTTCTACCAACAGATAGACATTTAACTACCAATCACAAAGGCCTGGTATGCTGGAGATCTTTCCCTTATGCATTAATTAAAAAAAAACCAATTTCTCATTGTTTTTCTTATTCAGTGATCTATCTTCATTGGTCCTTGTTTCTTTCCCCTCATTCTTCAAAGCCTCACAGATTCCTGAGGAGGCAGATTTTGCTGCCCCTTTCTGATAATATGAATCTGACATTCAGGCTGCTCCATTAATGTGCCTTAGTTCAGAAACACAAAGTGAAAAAAACCTCATTTTTAAGAGAAGATGCTGCTCTGCGCACTGCATTCACAGAACAGTGTCAAGGCAGGCAGCCAAATGCATCTCCTCTGTATAGAATGTTAAGTTCACAATCTAATGTGGCCACAGCCTACATTTCGAAGACACCCTGGATTAGAAATGAGGCAACTTAAATCATAATTTCTGTTCTGTATCAAAAAGTATTCATTGGTCTTCTTACCACTCTTGTATTTCTTTGATCTTTTATCCTGTAAAATTGTAATTTTGAGCAATTGATCTCTAAGGTTCCTGACAACTTTAGAACCCCATTTTCACAATTTCTTTTCTTCCTCTGCAAAGACAGTCTCCCCACAGTGGAAGAGGAAAAGAGTGATCAGAGAAGTCAAAAGACCGGACGTTTGAGCTGAGCTTGAAAGACAGAGTGCAAACTTCCAGACTGATGAAGGAAGAAAAGTGTTCTAAATAGAAAAGAGAGCAGGTGCAAAGTCACAGAGAGGTAAATTAGCATGGAGTATGTGAACGTCAGGTAAACGGCTAGTTTGGCACTCAAGAGGAGCTCAAGCCTATGATGGCAGCACCAGCCCAGTGAAGTTCGTACTATCACATCACACCACTAACTTTGAATAGAATGGAATTTCTTAATTGAAAAAAAATGACATTAAATCACATATACACAGAGGATAACAAGGGGCCAGCGAGTTTTCCCAGATCTCAGGAAGAAGTTGCTTCATAGTGGAGGCTCTAGCTCCAGGGCCAGCAATTATCTTCAGGAGGCCAGATCAGTGAAGGGTTTCTAGAGCTTGAAGGGAGTACAGTTTGCGGGGGAGATTGGTCCTTAATCTGTGCATGGTGCAAACAGAATGAAGAGCCAAATGCAGTCCGGGCGCCTGGGTGGCTCAGTTGGTTAAGCGACTGCCTTCGGCTCAGGTCATGATCCTGGAGTCCCGGGATCGAGTTCCACATCGGGCTCCCTGCTCGGCGGGGAGTCTGCTTCTCCCTCTGACCCTCCTCCCTCTCATGCTCTCTGTCTCTCATTCTCTCTGTCTCAAATAAATAAATAAAATCTTTAAAAAAAAATGCAGTCCCATTGCTGGACAAAGAGAGAGAATCTAGATATGAAGCTGGAAAGGCAAACTCCTGGATGGAAGGTTGGATAACAGCAAAAATGGTACCTTCTGCATGCTCAGAAATCTATGGTGATTAAATTGGCTAAGGCAGTTCAAGAGTTTAACATAGTTCTTGACCCATAACAGACATTCAATACATGTTAGGGGTTTTGTTGTTGTTGCTTAAGGCACTGGAATTTAAACACTGAAGGCCTTATTTGAGGCTTGGTTGGCTTCTAATATAAAGGGATGAGACTAAACAACAAAAACAACAAAGAAACAAAACAAAACAAAAAGTGGACTGTTCCCTAAGCCCCAGGGGTGTCCCTACTCTTCCCCTGCCTTCACCTCCATGATCTCCCAGGCAGCCTTCCCTAGCACTTTTGCACTCATTCATTATGAGACCCAGATCCTACTCCATCCCCTTGTGTTTCCAGTTATAATACACTGTGTTTTATGTGGTGCTGCCATGACTTTGAACTAGAAGTTCCTCTCTCCTCCCACTTAGAGGATCAAGGGGCAGTTTTGTGATCTACAAGTTGGATAGCACCAGGGTGGAAGTCGGATACTGGGCTTTCTTTGAAGCTCTGTCATTACTAAGCTGGGTGTCCTGAGCAAGTAACTCAATCTGCCTCAGCCAGAGTTTCTTATCTGAAAATAGAGATAATTGAATTGGATGCCATGCAAGGACTTCTCCAAACACAGCAGTATGAAGCACTGGCAGCACCTAGGGAAGCTGCACTCATTATTGAAGTTGCCAAAACGTTCTCAGCACATCTTGGGCATCAAACTAGCATCAGCTGCATAAGGCCAGATAATGAGCTTTGGCTAGAAGGAAAATGACAAACAGGAAGTAATGCCCATAATGCTCTAAGGTAATTCTTTTAGCCAACGAGAAGTTGTTCTCAATAGCCCTGAGTTTGGTTAAAAGACATCCAAGGAGTTAAGTGGCCATTTTTGGATACTCAGTAATTTGGTAACTGTGGGCTACTTAACTCTCCTTGTTATAGGTCAGCTTGAGTAACACACCTTCACTGGTGCCTCCCGTGTGTAGGTGAACTTGGCAGGTCTTCACTGTACTAGATGTGTTAATGCTTAACAAACAGCTACTTTCTTTAAAAGATATTCTATAACCTAGCAGAGTCTCTCTAGGGTGAAAAAAATAAAAGTCTCCTTATTTCCATTCTAAATAACATTTGGTTTAACATGTAAACTAATACTTGGATCATTAGTTTACATATTCCTGGTAAGAGAAATTTAACTTACGTAAGGATAGTTTTTCATACAATTGCATTCTATTACTATCCATAGATGAGTTTTTGCCGAGAATTCCCTACGCCAGTGTGGTTTCAAGAACTTTGCGATGGTGCTTTTCCCCTGCTGAGTCTTGATTTTCTTTGCTCTATGAAGTTAATGGTATCCTGCTGCAGAGCAATAATGAGCAAAGCTATGAAAAATAAAAATTTAGGTGTTTTTGCTACATTTGATACAGGTTTGATTGACAAAAGTCTGTCTAAATGAAGAATCATTCACATTCAACATTTTATTTTTGAGAGAGAGAGAGGCAGAGAGAATCCCAAACAGGCTCCATGACCGTGTGTGAGCCTGATGTAGGGCTCAATCTCACAACCCTGAGATCATGACCTGAGTCAAAATAAGAGTGAGATGCTTGACCAATTGAGCCACCCAGGTGCCCCACATATTTAACATCTTAAGACAAAGACATTAGTGTAAGAGAGCAGTCTATTGTGAAAAGCAGTGCTTTAGTGAAAAGGGAAAAAGGACGTTCTTGAAAAAAGAAGCTTTAATGAGGTATGAATCAGATTTTTCTTCTTGCCAGTTCTAAAGACAGATTCTCCCAAATCATATCTCCTTAATTTGAAGAATATTCCATTGAGTTAGGAAGATGCACAAACAAGGATATATGTATTTTGTTTTTACCCTATTTCTCAAGGGAAATGGCATAAAATGCAGCATGAGTGATTCAAGCTAGACCTCAGGAGAAATACCATAATAGTTAACAATGATGAAGTCTGGAAGGGGTTACAGAAGAAAGAGTTCTACTATCTTTTTGTGGAGACTTTAAAAGTAGGAAAAACGATCTGAGTGGGGCTGGACAAGTTCTCAACTTTGTTTCATCATTTGTAAAATGGGGAAATGGCTAAGGCTCCTTCTAACTTTGGAAACTGATACTTCCATCACACTAAGTGTATCTCTGGCTGCAGGTGGTGCTATTGCAATGGGGGAGTTTTGGTGTACTTGGCTACTTCAAAGGATCTCTGTCACCAGAGCCCCCCTCATGTCCTATCTTCAGTATCTCTCCTTGGGCTGTTCACCAAATTAACAAAACTGGAAACAATAATAGCAAGTATGACTTTTTATATCTTTATGTTTAGGCCATTCATATTTTTCAGTTCTTCAATGAAGTTGATGCCATCCTACTAATCTGCCCCCCCAAATTGTATTTGTGTACCCTTTATTTTCCAGTGTCTCTGACTCAGTGCATTTTCTGAAGGTGTTCTGGGTCAAGGGAGAGCTATATTCCCTGGAAATCTTCAGGCTGCTTGGGTGTATAATGAAGACCTGGAGATTCATCTATCCTTACTTGGTGCTCTGGTCCTGCCATTAGTAAAAGCACTTGAGAGTTTGAAATGACACCCAAGAAGCTCTGCCTGAATCAGTGTTTGGGTGAAACTGATTAAGAGTATCAAAAAAGATGGCACATAAGACATTCTGTAATAGTGTAAAACCTGGTGATATAATTAACATTATTATGGCGACCAACCTCTCTTTCTTCCTCTCTCTGTTTTGCTTGTTTCCATGGAGCTAAAGACATTGTGAATGATGAGGCAGAATGGAAAGTGTGGCCCATTCAGACTATTCAGGAAATCAGATTATCAGAAATTTCTTTCAGTAATGTAAAAGCAGGGGTGTTGAAACAAAGGTTTTGATGAATTAGTTTTTTAAGGCCAGACTGGTTCTCCATGTTCAAACGTAAGCATGAATTAGTTCCTTCCCCAACATATTTTTACTGTTATATATGTCTAGTTTTTGTCTCCTAGTAGTATATAGGCCACTAAAATTAAAGAAAAAGACAATAAAACTACTGATTTTTGACCATTACCAAAGCAACTTATCCTTAAAGAGAACATACTGAAGCAGTAAATCAAATAAACATTGCATCACGGAGATTATAAGGTCATAAGGAGATTATAAGGTTATTAAGAAAAAGATTTTTCTCCTAACTTTTCAATATTAGGATATTGTGCTGTGAGATATTTTGATATGGGAGTTAGCGAAGCAAATTGAACTTATCTAGGAAGGTTACAATAATATTTTTTTAAAATAATTGGATTAAATAATAGAACATTTAAAAAAATGTGAACTCCCCTATAGTCTTTTTCTACATTGACAATCTACTTTCTGTCCTTTCTGTATTCATAAGGCCAGAGAAGTGCCAATAAATTATTCCTCTCCCTGGTTGTGCCTGGATTGTGCATAGTATATTTCAGACACACCTACTTTCTTCCTGATCACAGCAAAGGGTTATAAATCTATCAGCAAAGTGATTCCCAGAACATATGGTTCATGGGGGAAAATAGCTTGCATTTAGCTCTGACCAGCTGTCCAGAGCTCAGCAATGTTCGTAACATATTTCAGGACATATAAACTAGGAAATATATTTAGAAAGTGCAAGCTAAGAAATGTACACTAATCTCTACTAGATTCAAAAACACAAATTGCCATTGCACTATTTCTTAGAGCAGAATTTAATTAAATCATTCCTGGTCACCGAAGATCTGACTAAACAGGAATAATACCTTTTCAGACCTCGCATAAATGGCATTCATCTGGTTAAAACCATAACAATAAGCTTTCTGATAACTTGCAAGTTCTTCAATTGCATGTCAGATATGATTTCTGACACTGTAAAAGTTAAATGATCAAGGGAAGATCCATATGCATAAGATGGACCATCTGCATATTTGCATCAGCTTTCAGACACAAGTGAAAATAAATCTTATTGTAAGTTTCTGAGCTCATGAATAAAAAATAAGTTAGTTAACAGGGTTCCTTGGAGATGTGGCTAAATTCTTGGGCTGGGGCAGGAAAAGAAAGGTGAACCTGGAGTACCTTGTAGTGCCAGAAAGAAAGAAAAAGAAAAGAAAGAGAAAAGAATAAAAGAAAAAGGAAAAGAGACGACTTATATCAAAAGGACACAGGAACCAACCCAAGAGAGTTCCCAATGGCCAAAACTGGAACAATCCGAGCAACAAAATAAAGAACTATAGCACTGGAATAAAACTTGCAGAATTAAACAAATATCCATGTGTCCATGCTGATGTAAATAAAAAACTGAATGAGAAATAAATGGGGGAGAAGAGACAAATCTTCCACAGACAAGAATTCTAAGAAATATATGTAGATACTACCCTTTCCAGGAAGCAGAGCTTAATTCCCCTCCCCTTGAATGTTGGTTGAACTTAGTGACTCACTTCCAAAGAATAGAGTATGAAAGGAAAAATAATAACTTTAGAAGGAGAGCCTTGGCAGATACCACCTTACTCAAGTGATCAATGGCAGCATCACCAGTGATAAATCATGTTGATAATATGTACTCAATATGGTATGATGCAATGAAAAGGTCCCTGACCTCCTTAGTATTTCTTCTCCAAATCCATTAGGGTCTAATCATAAGGAAACATCAGACAAACTGAAGCCAAGGGACATTCTACAAAATATCTGACCACTGCTCTTCAAAATTCCCAATAAATAAAGAACAAGGAAAGACTGAGAAACTATCACAGACTAGAGAGTACGGTGACTATATGGCAACATGTAATATGGTATCCTGGATCAAATCCTTCAACAGAATAAGAACATAAGTGGAAAAAACAGGTGAAATACAAATAAAGTCTGTATTTCAATTAATAGTATTGTAACAAGATTAATTTTTTAGCTTTGACAAATGCATTAGAGTTATGTAAGATGCTAACATTAAGGGAAACTGGATGAAGGTAACAACAAGTTTGGATTTTTAGGAATAACATATTTAAACTCAGTTTTTAACTTTACACATTTAAAATAAAGCTAAACCCCCATTTAAGGCGTTAAGTCCAACTTCACTTTTTAAGGAGAGCATTGGTTCTTTCTACAAGTGTTTTTGCTGACAATCTCTGAGAGAGATGGGATGGTCATCTATTCAGGAATCTGTCCCTGTTAAAACCTTAAATTTTTATAAAATTCTTCTACTACTTTAATGTTCTTGAAGAAAACATGTCTATGTATTAACTAATCTCATCAGATGATTGCATTCTTGAGGCTTACCAGGAAAGATAATGACAAATTTATTATTGCTTATTTAAAAGTTTGAATGAAAGAAACAATATTTATGTACAGTTGCTTAAAGGATATGCAGTATATCCATTCCTGTAGATACTCTAAAATCTAGGTCTGGAATGAGCCAAGTCATTAGTTCTGTCCAATATATTGCGGGCATCATGCCCACCTCCTAGACAATTGCTTTATACCAAATTATTCTTTGGTAAAATGCCATTAGTCTGAATTGAGAGCTACACAGACAACTCATCACTGTGGTTTCTAGAATACTGTTTGAGTTATTACTTATCACATTACACAGTGTAATCCAGGTATGAGATATTTCTTAAGTATCAACAACAGGATTATGTATTCCTCTCTTGAGAAATAGATGATTTTTAAACTCATGCACCTTCTGGATTATGGAATTGGCTGTTTTCCTTTTTGCATTAGAAAACTCATAGTTAAATTTGTGGCTGGTATCAAACAATCATATTTAAATCAGAGCATGCATTCCAAGCACTAATCTCACCTTTAACTTCATTTTAAATTATCGCTCCTGTATTTTAACATTTTTACATATATTATTTTTGTCATATTGTTAATATGTGTTCACTCATGAGAAATTTAGAGAAGACAGATAGACAATATTTAAGAAAATTAAAGATTTTCCCATCACTCAATCGTTAACATATTGCAGTACAGCATATGAATGTCTAGACTTATTTTATCGTGCTATATTTTATTACCTTTATTAGGTTGCTTTGAGTTTTGTGGGATTTTTTTGCAGGGGAGGGTGGATATGACATAAGATATAAATAAATTAATCAAAACAAAATTAAAGGAACACATTTAAGTCCTTGATCTTGTTTTGATTGGGTTTGAACTTATCACTTTTAGATGGACTAAATTCTATATCTGTGTCTTCATAAATACAATCTTTACATTTAGGTACACCGAGGAAAATACCTATAGTCACCAATTTATCTTTAAGTAACACTGATGTTTTTAAAAAAAGCATATTTGCCTAAAGTCACCATTGGTTCCTTAATAAACATTCCAGTGCAAGACTATTACAAGCTCTTAATTAGAACTTGGAACCAATTCACCTTTTTCCTGTTAATTAAAGAATGGCAACATTCATTGGCTGACTCTTGAAGTAAAAGCTTAACTTGGGGGCCTCTTTAGAGTTCTGCTAGTCTCTCTAGCAGGAACTTAGCTGCATGAGATATTGGAAGATAAATAAATTTCATTTATAGAGCATTGTAGCAGCATCAATGCCATAATCATGATAATGGTAATAAAAATGATGTCTTTATTTTTCAAAAATAGTGAAAAGATACCCTAGTAAGAGGGAACCAAGGAAGAGAAAAAGGAAATAGATTGTATAAATAATTTTATTAGAGAAATTATGGTCTTAATCTTTCTTAGCACATGTTGAAGGAGGAGGAGGGGGAGGAGAGGGAAAGAAGAAGAGGTGAAGATTTTTAAATAAAGAGGAAAATGATTGCAGACATGCTGGACAATTTTCATGAAGAGTTAATGAGGAAGAAAAGGATCTCATTCAAAAAGAATGTTAAAAGCATTCTAAGGCCACAGAAAATGCTCATTGGTTTATGGTTATGAACTGTTAGAACCAGGAGGACATCTTTAAACACACCTACTTTAATCTCTCTCTCTCCCTTTCTGTCTCAGTCCTTCTCATTCTGCCTTCTCCCCCATCCTGCTCTCTCTCCCCATCCCCTCCATTTAACAGATGAAGAAATAAAGATCCAAAATGATGATACAGTCTACCCCAAATTACACAGCTGTGTGGCAGAGATAATGGTAAAAATCTACACTTATTGATTACTAGCTCAATTTTCTTTTTACTTCACTGGGCAGGGACAAAAAATATATAGCAATGTCATGATATAGTCAACTCAAAGATAAACATGGTTAACAAAACTCCTACTGCTGAGATTAGGTAGCTCAAGGGCCAGCCTTACTGATGTGTGTCTACAGTGGGACTATGCAGTTAAAGATTTTATGCCTATTTTTCTCCTGTTAACTTGTATATAATGAAGGCTGACTACTTATCATCTATAATAATCTACTAGATTATGGTTGAATTTCTACTGCAGCTTGAAGCTTGGTCAGCCCTTTGATGGTAGAGAAACTATAACTCCTTATCCCTTTGCCTCGTTGGACTTCCTTCCCATTCCTCATGTCAGTCCTCAACCCTAGATCACCCTCTGCCCTAGAAAACAGCTAGAGAAGGTCACACACACTGAGTAAACTTTATCTTCTAGCCCATTAGCCCTTGATAGATTCAGACAGTTGCTCCTAATTAATGCTCAGAAATTCTTTTTCCCCTAATTAATACTCTGGAAAATTCCACATTGTGGTTGTTGTCCTGCTTTTCTTCTATCCTGTGTCTAGTTCCATCTTCAGAGCAGATAACCCCATCTGTTATGCCACTGTGAAGCTTGAGGCCATTTTTCTTTTTCTCTCCCAGAAAATATCTATGTACATATTTGGGGCACATTCCTATGTACTTTTACACACTCACCCTTTCCTAAATTAACTCTTACATCTGCTTCCTGGTCCTATTTCCCCTTCTTCATTTCCAAACCTCCTACTTGCCTATCTCTGCAGATTTTTTTTCTGTCAATAATTCCTTAAATATCTGGTTTATTCAAAATTTTTCTCTGTTGGCTCCCTATCCTCAAAAATGCTCAGGTCTCCACCCTCTTGAGTAAAGCATCCTTCAGCTTATTCTCATTTAGCTGGCCCTGGCCCTTGGCAAGTGTATTAACTCTCAATATTTGAGGTACTGCTGTTGTTCAAATCCTTTGCAGACCTTTTCCTCCAACCTGTACCTTTCTCATAAGCCACAGCTAATGTCTATTGAATTCTATTCAAGATCATTCCAGTTTAGTTCAGTCAGTTTAAGAAAAGTCGATTTCACATTTCTTACCACCTTTCATTTTTCTTTTCCTGACTTGTTATATCTTGATTTCATTTTTTTTTCTCGCTGCCCTTATTTATTCAAAACTGCAGTACTCCTATAATCCTTTCCTCATGTACTAATGTGGCTCAAATCAGCATTTCCATATAACAAATACCATTCTTCTATTTCTTTTTTTTTTTGAAGTGAATATTTTTAAATTTAATTTAATTTTATTATGTTAGTCACCATACATCATTAGTTTTTGATGTAGTGATCCATGATTCACTGTTTTCATATAACACCCAGTGCTCCATGCAGTACATTCCCTCCTTAATACCCACCACTGGGCCAACCCATCCCCTCAACCCCCTCCCCTCCAAAACCCTCAGTCTGTTTCTCAGAGTCCATAGTCTCTCATGGTTCGTCTCCCGCCTCCAATTTCACCCCCTTCATTTTTCCCTTCCCTCTCCCAATGACCTCCATGCTATTCCTTACGTTCCACAAGTAAGTGAAACCATATGATAATTGACTTTCTCTGCTTGACTTATTTCACTTAGCATAATCTCCTCCAGTCCCATCCATGTTGATGTAAAAGTTGGGTATTCATCCTTTCTGATGGCTGAGTAATATTCCATTGTATATATGGACCACATCTTCTTTATCCATTCATCTGTTGAAGGGCATCTTGGCTCTTTCCATAGTTTGGCTATTGCAGACATTGCTGCTATGAACGTTGGGGTGCATATGGCCCTTCTTTTCACTACATCTGTGTCTTTGTGGTAAATACCCAGGAGTGCAAGTGCTGGGTCATAGGGTAGCTCTATTTTTAATTTTTTGAGGCAACTCCACACTGTTTTCCAAAGTGGCTGTACCAACTTGCATTCCCATCAACAGTGTAGGAGGGTTCCCCTTTCTCCACAACCTCTCCAATATTTGTTGTTTCTTGCCTTGTCAATTTTTGCCATTCTAACTGGTGTAAGGTGCTATCTCAATGTGGTTTTGATTTGAATTTCCCTGATGGCTAATGATAATGAACAACACCCATTTTTTTCATGTGTCTATTAGCGATTTTTATGTCTTCTTTTGAGAAGTGTCTGTTCATGTCTTCTGCCCATTTTTTGACTTGATTATTTGTTTTTTGGGTGTTGAACTTTGGCACCACATACTAGGTATGTAACCCTCCATGCCCATGGAATTAATGGACTTGTTTCTTACTCAGATTCTTCTCCAGATTGGGTCAGGCCCTTACTACCTTACATCCCAATGATTACAATGGCCTTCACACAAGATTATCAGCTAATGGGTTCTGAACAAAGATGGAAGATTAAGCTTCCAACAAACAAACAAACAAAAAAGCAAACACAAACAAAACCCTGCTTGTTCATATCATCCTTCTCTCCAAAATTCTTCACTGTCTTCCCACGATGTACTCTACAGAGTGAAGCCAAGTTCCTTAGCCTAGAATTCAGTGTTCTCCACTCAGGTCTGTATCTCTAATCTCTTTGCATCTTTCATCAACATGAATCTACCTCTTCAACCAAATTTGTCTGCTCAGATGTGTCTTGTGCATTTCCACTGCAGCACATTTGCTTATGCCATTCTTCCTATTTTAAGCAAACAGCTCTATCCTATCTACATCTTATGCAACCGATGCCAACAAATCTTGGATAAAATTCAACATCCACTACTGCTTAAAACCCTTAGTTACCTAGGACCAGGGGGATGCTTCCCTAACTTGAAGGAATATCATCTTAAACCAATAGTCAATATTACATTTAACTGTGAAGTTTAAAATATTAAAAATAAAGTATTTCTATTAAAATTCAGAATAAGAGGAGGATGTTGGCTGTTGCCAATATTACCCAATGCTGTGATGGAATTTGAGAGATATGTATTTTGGAAAAGAGGAGCCAAATATATCTTAATTTGAAGACGATATAATTGTTGCCTACTCAGGCAACTTAAGGGAATCAAATAAAAAAGCAGTAGAACTAATAAGAGAACTCACCAAGGTTGCAGATTATAAATAAATATCCCCAAATCAATAAATTGCCTATACACCAGCCATGACCAGTTAGAGAAAACAAAATGAAAAAATTATGCTATCACAATAACTCAAAAATACATAGTATAATGTCAAAAAATTTAACAAGAAACGTGGAGGATTTATATGAATGAATCTGAAAAACTTTAGTAAGGACTGTATGTCATATCCACCATTCAATAATCAGCTCAATTCTGTCACCTCCAAGAAACTTTCCAAAACAAAGGTCAAAATATTCTCTCTCATCTGAACTCCCATTATATTTCTTGTGGATAATAGTCAACCAATTCCCAATAACACAGCTCTTTAAATTTAGACTGTGAGATTCTAGAGAAAAAGAATTGTGTTGTTTGTATAGTAGTTATGATGTAACTGTGGTCACTTTTATCTCTTTAGCCTCTGCTTTCTCATCTGCAAAATGGGCATGCATATCACCAGGTTACTATGCAGATTACATGAATAACTTATAATATTAACTCTATTTATAGTTATAATTTATAATAGATAATAACATTAATATCTTAATTATTAAAACTACACCAAATAATTGAAATTATCATGATATTACTAATTTAAATTTGTAATTCCCTAGGATACAACTTGACACATAATAAGCCCTCAATAAATGGTAGCCATTAGTTATAACTCTTGGTACAAGGTTGGCTAAAGTGTTGACAAGAGTCAAACATGAATGATCCCTTTAATTCTACGGATGGCAGGATGGGAAGAAACACAGACAAAACAGAGGAACTGCAACTCAGATTTAAAGGGAGTCAGAAACTATAAGTAAAACATAGTATGGGTCTGGGAATCAGGAGAATATTTAAATAAGAGAAGTCTGCAGGTGCGTTAGAGTGTAGTTGCTGGGAAAGGATGGAGCCAGTGGGTTCTCCAGGGACCAGAAACTATGCAAAGTCATAGAAACTGCCCACCCCCCCGACATGGTCTTAAAAAATCACTGCACTTACCCTGATAGGAAGATGAATGTAGTAAGAGAGGTGATGGGCTGAATTTGCTGACATTCTAAGTATTAATCCTGCAGAAAGACTAAAGATAACTTTCAGTCAATGGGAAGGAGCGTGGTGGCGGCAGCCAAACCATATGCCATTAAAACCTCATAGTTATGCCTATAGTAGATGCACGATAAATATGCTTTGAATAAATGCCATGTACTTTCACAATAATCGAGATCACCTGGAGTGATAGATTTAAAGTATTATGAAACAGCTGCTTGTTATCAACTGGTTCAAAAGCCAAGTTCCAATTAGAGAATATTTATTCCACATGAACTACAAAAAGCCAAAGGATATTGTGAATCAGGCTTATGTTAGTCAGTTTGACTTCAAGAGAAATTAATTTTTTTAATTATTATTTACCCATTTTACTTCAAAAAGCATTTAAGGCAGCAGAAATCTATATTTTCATTCTAATCCTGGTGTTACCAAACCCCACTGCAAGAACATATGAGAACCGTCATATAATTTATCTCATATAACATTTTTTATATTACCGTGTCACAATCATTAGTAAGTTTTCAGACACATCTGTAATATTATTTTAGCAACAATCTTTTTAATGCTACCATAGTCTCTACAATGGTGTTCTTCTAGACATGGTTAAGTTAGGATTCAAAAGAACCTTTACAATGTTTAGCTCTCATCTGCCCATCTATTTCCTCCTTCTGCCTCTCTATTGCATAGGGCTCAAGAGAGCATATACAACTTGCTCTCATATTGCATAAGGGCTTCTTCTGTTGGACTAGCCTAATATTTGAAAAACAAGTCCAAAGGAAATAAAAGAAGACCACCATCTTTATCACATTATTAAGTTCACCTAAGAATTTGGTTATACAACTCCATTAAAAACATGAACTTTCAGCCTAAGTTTCAATCTTTTTCACAGATAATCATAACTACCATCCAAGAAGTCCTAGACTTTGATGGACCACAGAGAAGTGCTGTGATGAGCTATAGTGAGGGAAGTGTTGGGAATGAAAAATCCCAACTGGCTCAAAGGGCTAGCTAGGACTTTCCAGTGTTGTAGCAATAATTATGCATAAGAGATCTGTGAATACTCAGTACAGAGAAATAAGATGGAAAGATTTTAAAAGTCAAGTAAAAACATAAATGCCAGTACCAAGCAACACTAACTAAAGTGACGTCATCATAGTACTGAGAAAGGACAGTGGACTTTTCTGAAGAACTGGGTTAAAATTCCAAACGTGCCACTTATTGGCTCCGTTACTCAAGTGAATTATTGACCTTCAAAACCTTATTTTCCTCATTTATACATTGTCTGACAGTAATCTCTGCCTCCTGAATTGAGGATTAAATGAGATAGATTTTGTAGAAAACTTTAATAAATTTTACTAATCAACACTATAAAAACATATATATCGTTAAAAAAAGAAAAAAACCCAGCCCCAAATAGAGTCATTTGCCCCTCACAACAGCAAACCAAGACTTAATAACAGTTTCAAACTATCCACTTGCTATTCATGAACTGCTTAATAAAGCCAATTCCATGTTCAAATTTACTCAGTTGAAATTTTGTTGTTTAACACTATAAAAGGTGTGTGTATATGTGTGTGTATTTCAATGCCATGAGGCACAAGCTTATTAAGTGAATAGAGCTGTGAGTTTTATGAAGGTGAAAACCATATCTGTGTTTTTAGCTCAGGAGCTCTATAGGTATTTGTTGAGTGAAAAAAAATTAATAAACAAATGAATTGCTACCAAGAACTGTAAATAGGAATTCAAGAAGAAGAGAGTTTTCAGAAGGAAAGTTTAGGAGGAGACCGGGTTATGCAGTCGGCCTTGCCTTATGTTTTTTAACAAGGACAATAAAAAGTCAAAGAATGCAGAGACAAGACACTAACATCTGTAGAGCATAAAGCAAAAGCACTGTCACTCGGCTGATGAATGTTTAGAATGAAGAGTAAACAAGATGCCATGGATCGTAGCCTGGTGTACTTCCACTCAGAGAAACTCTTCAAGTCATCTGTGTTGCTTAGTAATTCATTGCTCTCAGGGATAGTCATGTAAATCAGTCCACACTTATCAGGAAGATACAAAAGTGGACTGATAAACCACATGCCCAATGAAGATCTAATCACACATCTCGAAAGACTGATGAGATTCCTCCAAGGGAGAGGGCTTGTCCGCAGGAATCAGTAGGACAAAACAAATGTGGCCAGTGGTATGATTCAGGTCATAAATGCACCTCCCTTTACCCCCTTGTATAGCAGAAGATCTTAGAAGTCACTCAGAGCCCCTGCTGTGTGGACCACTTTGAAGTGTACCCTGTAGGAAAGTGAAAGGAAACAAAAAGTAAGTGTTCAAGGTACTTAGTATCTAATGAAGACAAAAGTGAATGAGAAATAATTTTTTTTTTTTTTTTACAAAAACTAAAGACAATGTGGTATAGAGGTTAAACGCACACGTTTCAGAATCAGATTGATCAGGGCTGGATTCCTGGCTCCCCCACTTCCTGACAAAGTGACCACATTAAAGTAACGCAAGAGGCACCTGGATGGCTCAGCCGGTTAAGCATGTGCCTTTGGCTCAAGTCCTGATCTCAGGGTCCTGGGATAGAGCCCTGCTTTGGGCTCCCTGCTTGGCAGGGAGTCTGCTTCTCCCTCTCCCTCTCCCTTTCTGCCCTGCTGGTGCTCTTTCTCGCTCCCTCAAATAAATAAAAAATCTTCAAAAATAAAGTAACTCAAAATGTCTATGCCTCAGCTCCATCGGGGTGACCATGTCTCCTGGGGTCTCTTGGGGTGACCTGCATGTCACATGCAACAATACATGTCATCCTCTTGGTGAAAGCATTCAATACTGATAGATACTATGTTTATGTCGAGGGAAATAGTCTCAGTATTGGAAATATAAGCACTCTTTCCCCCCTTCAAGATCAATTAATTTGATTTTTCGATTAATTTGATTTTTCAAATGCCTAATCATTTCGAGTTGAATTGTTGCTAGGTAAGAGAATAGATGAATCAGAGAAATAAGAGGCACAGGGGGCCGCTGCCGGGTTAGGAAGAGCTCTGTTCTTCATTTCCTGATTAAGCCTTGACGGAAAGGCATTGAGTGGCTTGGGGTCCACGAAGGTTCAGTGTGGACTTGTCACACTGCCAGACACTGTGTCACCCTGCCACTCACTAGCTTTGTTACCCTGCCAACCTCTTTACCTGTGGACCTCAGTGTCCACCCATGCAAAAGGAGAATGTCAATACTACCTAAGACAGAGAGTTGTTGGTGTCCACAGAAAATCAGTGTGTGAAATGCTTAACCTAATACATAGCCATCGAAGCAGTCAACAGAATTCAGATGATAATAATAGTTAAGTAGGTCACCTTGCAGTTTGAATCTGAAAGTCTAATGTTACTACAGAATTCCTTATAAGGAGTTAAAATGGTGAATTCAAGCTGAAATGATGTATTATTGGCACTACATGTTTTATAACTAGGGTAAAAATTGCTACTAATCTGGGCGAAGGTTTTTACAAACCTGGGAGTGACAATAAGCTCCTACTTGATGTCTGATTCCCCCAAACTTCTCCATTATATTCCTCAAACCTTACTTGCTCTTGGTTAATTTTTTTCCTCCTGATCTTCTATGATGAGACATTTGTCAAATATTTTATACTCAACTAAATGCTATCACATTAAATATCTTTTACCTCCAAATAACTTCAAATTCCAATCTGAAACTAAACATGAAACCCCAGGGAAGTCTGGAATGTCTAGTGATGTTACATCAAGCACCAAGAACACTTTGGCAGCACAAGCCTTAAGCTGCAATTAAAAGGAAGCTACCACTCATGGAGCACCTTCTAACACCAGGTACTATGCTAGGCTCTTTACATATTTAATTGAACCGCATAACAACCCTGAAGGGTGAATGTTCTTATGCTTGCACTTGAAAAGCAGACCTTGAGACATGAGACAGTGTGCTTAAGATCAAAGAGTTAAGAAGTGGCAGACTCAGAGCTAGCTTCTGAGTCTTGTCTGACTTCAAAGCCTTTCCTCTTTCTTAAGCCTTACTGCCTCTCCCCAGGAAACTGGGCACCCACTCAAGCCTGTCAGTAGGGGCCACAGCAACCTGCTGGTGACAGTAGGACCCAGGCACCATTGCAGGCAGCCCCATGGAATCCCATGCACACCAGAGGGTGGCACTGAGGCAGCCGAGCAGCTCCCTGCTCCAGACAGGGTTGGCAATGGCACCAGCAGGTGTGCAGGTGAGGTGCAGAGAAAATCTAGCTCCAGCAAGCTGGAAAGACAAAGGCAGAGGGGCAGCTGGAGCCTGACACAGAGAGCTTTACCATGAACTTACTTGGTCCAGAGACTTTCAAGTTGTTACTGCTCACAGTGGTGTTTTATTTTGTTTCCTGTTAACAGTAGCACTCTTCAGATGAACTCTTGTATGTTACCCCTTTATAAATGACTATATACATAAAAGCTCAGATGTTCTGATGTGGGATCAAGGTACAAAGAACTAGGGTCTTTAGATTCTTTGCTGGCTTCTGGTAGGTGGCTCCAGAGATACCTCTGTGGATCCATAAGACTCTCAGGAGCAGTTTGAAGATTACTACAGTATGGAAGTACAGTAAGGAAAGAAGGAGGAAGAGAGAGAGAGAGAGAGAGAGAGAGAGAGAGAGAGAGAGAGAGAGAGAGAGAAAGAAAGAAAGAAAGAAAGAAAGAAAGAAAGAAAGAAAGAAAGA
>NW_023270268.1:98912649-98963905 GCF_011800145.1 Mirounga leonina
AAGAAAGAAAGAAAGAAAGAAAGAAAGAAAGAAAGAAAGAAAGAAAGGAAGGAAGAAAAAAGAAAAAGAAAAAGTAGAAAGAGAGAAAGAGAACTGAACATTGCGGAACCATTTCACCCAAAGACCTTTTTCTAGAGTGTTTCTGAAAGTGTGCACAAGGATCAAATAAATCATTGGCAAAAATGCAGATTCCAGTCCCCCAGTCCTAACCTGCTCTTTGGGGGAATTCTTAGCCAAAGACTCCCATTCTTGCCATACCCCAAGTAATTCACGGGCACTCTTTGTAAAACTGTGGCTTGAAAGTTTCAGAATCTAAAGAGTTATATCACTCAGAAAGGTTTTGTTTTTGTTTTTGTTTTTTAATCCAATAAAGCCCACAACTTAGTAATAACCTGTCCCTGCTGAGGTGACCTGCTTCTTGCACTTGATCCAAGATGATTGACAATGATGCCATCCAATGACAACTTTTCCCTGCTTATGTGAGTGACAGGCTTCCTCCAGGATTAATAAAAATGTGAAAAAGTATAAGCATTAAAAATTGTCATAATATAAAGTAAAAAGATTTTGAAAAACCCAACATATATTTTTTGTTCCCTTAATTATAACTTTCATAGAAATAAAAAAAAAAATCGCAGGCTTTGCATTTCCAGGCTCTCCTAGAGTTTCTTAGACTCTCAGGGGCGGGGGGAGGGATTCAAGAATCTGCATTTTTGTTAGTTCCCCAAGCAAGTCTTAGACACACTAAAACTTGAGAACTAGCCGTCTAAGACTTTGCTGCTTGAAGTACGGCCTGCAGAGATGCGGCATGGACATCATCAGGAAACTTGACAGAAAGGCAGAATCTCAGGCCCCAGTGCAGACTTGCTGAATCAGGATCTGTACTTCAATGAGATTGCCAGGTGATTCCAATGTGGCGCAAAGTCTGGAAACGACGGGTCCACACATTTGCTACTCGAGGTGTGGTTTGGGGCACTTGTTAGAAATGCAGAGTCTTAGGCTCTACCCCAGACCTGCTGAATCAGAAGCTGTATTTTCACAACATCCCCAGGTGGTCTATAAATGTATTAAAGTTCAGGACACATGGGTCTAGGAGAAGCCAGGCAGACCCCTCCACCTGCATTTGGAAAGGAGGGGAGGGGGCACCTGGAAGCACGTTCTCAGCAGCATACCTGGCACAGGCACACTCAGGTATAGGACCGCAGCAGACGCTGTCTTCCCACGAAGAAACTTGCCATTTTTACTGCTTCTTACTTGCCTGGTGTCTCAGCCCACTATGGCCTCGTAAGGGGACGGGCACAGAACAATTCTTTCTTTGGCTGTTTGGGCAAGAATGGTGCCATTCGCTGTTGCTTAAAAACCATACTTTACTTGTCTGTGCATTTCAGGCTGGGGAACGAAGACACTGTTCCTGTCCTCCAGACCTTACCCATTCCCACCTCAATAGGCCTGGCCTGCTCCCTTACCAGCCTCGGCCTCCTACTCCTGCTCCCAGAGCCCATTTTGAATGTGGATTATGAGCCTAAATGTGGCCAGTTGGGGGAAGCCGTTCCTCATTGGCTGGAGCTTGGATGTGCCACATCTTGCAGTGCCCTCAAGGATGGGTCACCAGTTGATCTTCTACATCTCTCTTCACCTGGCACTAGACTCGCTCAAGGCAGATTCCTGCGTGTGACCTGCGGCGGCTCCCTTGGTGAAGGAGCAGGAGGACCTGACCCAGGGCTGCTCCCTGACCGTTCATGCCCATGACCCCCATGACAGACCTCCCGAACCATTCTGACGCCTGCATCCTTTGGAACACTGCTTCTGGCCTCTGCACTGCCCAGGGGTTAAAAGGGAAGGTGGGCCGGGCCCCCCGCCGATCCTCCGTGGATTTTCAACAATCCTGATCGGAAAGGGTCTCCGTTCCTCCCCATATTTGCAATGCTGTGGTGCTGTCAGCCAGTCTTGACACTGCTCTCCTCCCTTCGGGAAGTGTTCTTTCGATTTAGGATTCAGTCAGGCAGAGAAGCATATGTCTCCCTCCTGTTACATGTGTCCTTTCATGGCGGCGGCGGGGCTGGGGGGTGGGGTTGGTGTGTAAAGGTGTCTGGGCAGCACTGAGCTCATTGTCACAGCCATCCTGTGCGTCTCCAACATTGCTGGCAGGATCTCCTCCAGAGAGCTTTCCATCATCACAGTGTTGAAACCACCACATTCAGCCATGCTCTGCATTACACACGTAAGAACGTCCTCTGCTGGTGCAATGAAAGTTGGGGTTTCTGTGTTTTGTGGTGGTGCTGCTGTTGCTGGTTCAGGAGAGAATTTGAACCACTCCATGTGGCTCTTACACCCCTATACGTTTTTCCACGCTAACCCCCATACCTTGTCTTAGTGCCACATCACAGCTGTGGGAAATTCCCCCAGTGTGGACAGACATGGTGATTCATTCCATTCCTATCTGTCATTTCCAAAGAAGTTTCAAAAAGTTCGGGTGTCCATCTTTAGGCTAACAGGGAACTGCCTAATTGTACTCTAAGAAGAGTCTAAACCGGTTTCTGAAACAGCTTAAACCATTTCCTGTAGATAACCATGACTTTGAACTTCATAAAAGTCACCAAGCCCCTAGGGATGCCACATCTATAAATGCAAACATAGGCTGGAGGCTATACAAGGTAGTCTTCTCAAGTCCTTTTTAGCACCAAGACCTATGCATTTGTGAACTTTTTCTCTCCTTTCGTCTCACCTCACCCCCTGTTCAGCAAGCCCTTCATGAAGACTCCCCAATCTCAGAGCAGTATGGGGACTGTAGCCTTTACTGCAGTTTTACTGTGAGGTAGCTGTCACTCAGGTTGAAAGAGTAGATACAAGGGGTCCTGTGGGTAGAATGTGTACTCTTTCTCAGTGGAAGAGATTTCTGTATCTCACTGCATATGTATTCTGCTTCCTATCCTTCCCACCTTTTACCAAATGGATCTTCAGTCCATCTCCTAAAATGTGACTTTATACCCTTTTTGTTCTTTTAATCATTTATGCATCCTTTCTTTCAACAAGTGTTCACAGAATGCCTTCATATGCTGGGCACTGTGATAAGCGCTATGGATTCAAAGATGACTTAGTCTCATGGAGCTAATGGTGCAGACAGGTAGGTAAGCTTTCATCAAAAAACACACAATGCATAACCAAAGACTGCAGTAAGAGCCCTGAAGTAGAGGAGCACCATTCCAGATGAGTCTGTAACTACAGCACATGACTGCACCAGTGTGTGATGCTAAACAATATGAGAAAAGTTGAGCTCTATGAGATTCATAGGCACAACTGGACAAGCCAGACAAAACTCCTCATCAAAATCTTATCTGAAGACCCTTGTGATCTGTCACATTGTGGCGTACTCTCCAAACAGAATAATTAATTAGTGCTTGGTGAAGACAGGTGAACTCATGTGCTAGGAAGAAGCCAGCATCTTCTTCCCAGTCTCTTTGCAGGCATTTTAATTGATTGTATTGTCACTGTATCAAGTCTTGCCTGACAGCTGTCAAGATTCAGTGAACTACAGGAACAAAGTAAGGTGACAGCTTCGAAGCACTACAGAAGAAAGTCCTAAGATAGAATGAATGATCTCATACAAATGCAATTCCTGCACCACTCCTATTTCAGTGGTCTGGGCAGATCCCAAACTTACTCAACCAGTGGTAGCTCAGGTATAGAGCAGATTACAAAGAGAAACTTTTCCAAACTAAATTCCCCATTAGCATCTTAGTAAAGATGCTAAAGGCAAGGCAGCATGTTAGAGGGAAATGTCATAAAAGACAAGGACAGAATAGATGAGAAGAGCAAGGACTGTACGAGAAGGGTGGTGCTGCCTCTTCCTTCCCACTGATGCGTTTGTTCTGGCAGATCTGTGTATATTTACTATGTGGCTTTCAGTTGTAAGTACTGAAGCCCAATTCAATTTGTTATTTCAAAATGGTAATTTACTGGCTCGTGTAGTAGAAAAGTTCAGGAGTAGGTCTAGTTCCAGTCAAAGACTGAAAGGATGTAAGCTAGACCTAGTGTCTAATTTTCTTCTCTCCTTCCTTATCTCTACCCTCCTCTGTGTTGGCCTCACTTCACCAACAGACTTTATCCACATAGTGGCACCCGGCAGATGCAAACTGAGATCTTCTGAGGTTAAAGAGAGTTTCCCCCCCTCAATAATTCCAGAAAATCCTGGGGAAGGGTTCTCATTGACTCAGTTGGTCACATTCCCGACCCTAAACAAATCCAGGTGAACAAAGTTTTAACCAGTTTTGCTCAAGGTCTCTGCTGGAGCCTGTGATAGTGCCAGATCCACTCTATGCCATGGTGGGAGTGATGTGGGAAGAGTCTCAAAAGGATAACCAGAGAGCTATTAACAGACTAGGGAATGGAGCTGGCTACTCCACTATGTACTAATATTAGTGCTTACAATAGAATGGAGGGTTTTCCAAATAAGAACAAGAGGGTTTTCCAAATGGGTAAAAAAGAATCAGCTGCTCATCTGGAAAAACAAAGTTCTTTGGCAAAATTTGTGACTTAGAATAAGATAGTCAAAATCACATCACATAAAAGATCCTAGAAGAAATACTGGAGAAGACAAATAACATTATTCTTAAATGGAGGACAAATGTGATGAACTCATTAGATTTTTCCAATTCTCATTTCATGATGACTTACACTCAGAAGACACTCAATAAATATTTTTATTTGATTTCTGTGATTTGATCCTCAGAGTGAAAATTAATCTCAATGCAATTATAAGAGAACTAATTAAGGCAACAGAGTTATTGCTAAGATGCCTAATCAATAAAACCTGCAGGTGTCCTTTCAATTAGATTAGGAAGTTAATGAATACACATTTTTCCCTCAATTTTCTGTGCCAACATAAAATTTCTTCCCAAGCTTTAAATGATTTCATCATGGAAAGGAAAAGATTACAGACACTTCAAGGTGTTACCAGGATTAATCTCATGTTTCTAAGTAGGCTCATATCTAAAACCATCCCAGAAGCATGCTTCCAACCAGGACTGGATGACATGAGCAAATTCTCCACAGGCAAGTCCCCCCACACCCCCCCCAATTAACATACACACAAAATCATCTAGCTGGCTCAGTCACACTGGATCCTATCACATTTCCTAGCATCTAGTGGTAGGTATAAATAAACATTTACTGACTTAAGAGATGAAATGATAATGGATAAAAATGCCAAACTGACCATTCCAAGGCCAAGGACTAGTCAGTTCTTTGAAGATGGGCTCCTGAGCGGCATCATGGTTGAAGAATGAAAATGCTAAGGTCTTTGGGGCTAAGGAGTTTTGGATTAAAATCTCATCACCTCTATCACTTTGGGTAAATCAGCCTCTCTGAGCTTCAAATTTCTCGAATGTAAAAGATAACAAAACCAACAATAGCTTGTAGAGTTTTTACAAGAGATACTGTATACAAAGTGGCTAGGAATACAACCTCAAAAATGGTTGCCATATTTATATTTTCCAAGGTCTTCATAAAGTCTAGTACTGATAAACATTTGCAACGTCTCCAAAATTACCCCTGAATCAAGATATTAATCTATAATTCACTAGGTCACAAATGTTTTGAGTATTTCTCTGCATATAGAAAATAAGAACTTGATTGAATGAAATCTCATTGTCAGGTAGAATTATATTAGTCATTGATAACGTCCAGCCATTTTTTTAAAGAATACATTATTTTTGTATACATGCACATGCACACACATAAATACGTATGTATGTGTGTATATGAAGTCCTATCACTTTAGTAGTATTGAATGCAGATTTATTTCACTTACTCTTATCTGTTTGTAATGAGAAGGGAAAAAAAGAAATTGAAATACACATACAACTGGGACTTTATGAATCAGGATTAGGCTCTATTTAAAGATGGAGCCAGTTTTTTTTGTTAAGCAGAACTAAATTGTGCAAAAGTATTAGTGGGTTTTTTAACATTGTTTTATCAAGTCATTGTTAAGTAGAAGAAAGCCATGATAACTAGTATAACCTAAATATACCAGAGGAGATATTTAACTCACTGTTCAAGAGAAGTTACCTTACAAAAAAAAAGTTAAAGTGTTTTTTTCGTATCTATATCTGTAGTGACAACCTGGAAGCTACATACTTCTCTAAAGATTTCATTGACCAGCATATCAAATCAGCATATAAACATAAATTCTTGCAAATATTTAAAATTGTGTAGGAACATCTGAACATGAGTATTGTTTGTGGTACTTATTTAAGAAACTGAGTTGGATTATCATTATGTGATGTTGGAGATTACAATGTAACTTTATGCCAATAAAATGTAATTTAACTGCCCCAGATATTGTTGAATACTCAACAAGAAAAGCTTTCATCTGACTCAAGTTTTATGCTTTGATTTTTTTTCTTTTTGTTTGTTTCCCAAGTACTAATTTTAATTTTTATTTAAGAAGGAGCAGTGTTAACTCTTACTTGTATTCATTCAGTAGTGTATCTCATATAGATACAGACAAGGCAAAAAAGATAAGTTATTTAAATAGCATTTAATATTAATGGGGGGAAAAGAAAAATGTATTAAAGATGTGATACTACATATATTTTGTATATCATAAATCTTTGAAATCAAATAAATTTATTCTTGTTTTTAAAAAAATACAGAAAAAAATTACATTTGCTCTGGAAAGGGGGAGAATAACTCTTCATCAGCCCCAGCCTAGCATTTTCATCTAAAATTCAGTATAGACAAGTGAAAGAAGCAGTGAATCTGTTCTTGGGCACACCACCTAAGAATTTAATATGGAATTTATAGATTCATTAAGGAAAATCTGTGATTTCAAAGTTTCTGGTTGTTCTCTGTGGTCCCAAAGGGAAGCTATTCTGTTAAGGAAAACAACATTAGTAGAAATTTTGGTATTAAAGACAAGACACAGTACTTTGCCTAGAGTGGAGACTCTAAAATAAAGCAATAAATAACAGGAAGTTGTCACTTTTCCTTCGATGCTCTGATTTTGGGACTTGGGGAGCTTCCCTGGACTCAGAGAGAAGAGAGGATAATGGAAAAGTACAGGGAAAGTGGGATCTGGCCACATGGCCTCAGCTATGTACAAGGAGAGAGATAGCCAGTCAAAGCCTCCTGTGGTGGACACTGTAATGCTCCATCAGATCCCTTTTTAGGAATCAAAGACTTCTAGCTGGCAGGACGACTGCTGACAGAAAGCACTCAGCTGTCAGCTATCTTTGAAAACAGGCTAGACTGAAGAGCATTACCTCACCCAGTGGCATCCTTCGGAAGCAACTCAGCTCCAATGACAAAGCAGTATAAAGGCCTCTCCTTTTTGCCCCAACTTGAGATAACTTTGAAGGGCCATCCCAGGTTCAGAGTTCTCCATGGAGTCATCTGGAGCCTTCACTGAGATGCATCACAGCCCAACCTCTCTGCCTAATGCTGCTTCTTTACCTCCCCTTCCACAGCTTTCCATCCCAAGAGCCCTCCCATCGTGCACACTAAACTTTGTCTTAGACTTTGCTTCCAAAAAACTCCATCTGCAACAAATCTCTGTGGTGGGGCTGGAACAAAGATTTAAAGAATGGTGATACTAACACTTGATTTTAAATGATTTCTTTACTGTAATTTCAACCCATTATTCCTAATTCTTCAGTAAAAGCACTATACACAGGAGATCTGTGATTGTCTCATGCCTTGAGGAATAAGGAACAGGGGTATCTCTCCCTACTTGGGTCACAAAGATGTAACGATTAATACACCAGTGGTAACCTGGAACTTGGGTTGGGAGGGGGAGTTCAGAGAAAAAGATGACAGACCATTGACCACTGGTAGAAGATAAGGACCATCTCACATTGCCCTTGTGGGGGAAATCACGACTTTCCTGCTTAGGTGGGATGGAGGACTAAATCCCTCTTTGTAGATATTGAAGAAAATGGTGGCCAGGAGAGTGAAGAGATGCTATCCTTTGTAAATGAAGGTAATCATTGCTCCTTATAGATGGGCCTATACCAAATTGATTTCTCAGCCATTCTTACAAGTTTGTATTGTCATTCCCACCTTGCTCAGGGACACAGCCTGGGGGCATTGTATGAGAGTCTTCCATGGTAACCACACCAACAGCTGGGGTTCCATTAACACAAACTGCTAACCAAGCTGAGTAATACTATTCTGCATATTTCTAAACCACTGAAAAAATAATGTCCTAAAATGCAGGTTTAGTGAAATAAAGTCTTCCTGTGTTGTTTTTCCCTCCTCTTCTCCCTTCACCTCACAAAAGGTGCTTGTGGACTCAAGACATTTGGAAAACTAGCTCCAGAGAAGTCTCAGGCCTGATAATGTTTTTGTCAGCCTTCTCTCTCTCTCTTTTTAAAGATTTTATTTATTTGACAGAGAGAGAGAGAGCACAAGCAGGGGGAGCTGCAGGCAGAGGGAGAGGGAGAAGCAGGCTCCCCACTGAGCAGAGAGCCTGATCCCAGGACCCTGGGATCATGACCTGAGCCGAAGAAAGATGCTTAGCCAACTGAGCCACCCAGGCACCTCAGCCTTCTCTCCTTTTGATAGAAGCTAGATTGGGGGTGCCTGGGTGGCTCAGTCAGTTAAGTGGCCAACCCTGGGTTTCGTCTCAGGTCCTGGTCTCAGGGTCGTGAGATTGAACACCACGTGGGGCTCTGCACTCAGTGCAGGGTCTGCCTGGGATTCTATCTCTGCCTCTCCTTCTGCCTCTCTCTCTCTAAATGAATAAATAAAATCTAAAAAAAAAATATTGTAGATTGGTTTACCTCAAATTATGTCTACCATTATTCACATCTTAGAGCCCTAAAATGATTGGAAAAATGGTACTGATACTGGGAATTTCAATAAATGTATCTGGTGATGTATTATAAGCTCTATTTATAAGATTAATTCATAATCAAATTGTTCCTTTTGGTTTCCTTGGAGTTGGCAAAAGGTAAATTCTCATAGGTACATGCAATTTCTGCCTTTGTAACTGACAAATCTTGGGCTCTCACAGTCAAAGCTGACTTCACCTGCATCAGAGAATAAAGAGTTTTCTGTAAATTTCTTGTAAGGACTAGTTCAGGGGTTTTACACAGTGTACTACACAGAAAGGTTCCCAGAATTGAATTTTAAGTTACATAATCCCAGCTACTGCTAAAATTTCCTTCCATTCTCTATTAGCCATGCGTTTTTTTTTTGTTTGTTTGTTTGTTTTTTAAGATTTTATTTACTTGAGAGAGAGAGAGAGACAGAGAGAGTGCACAAGCAGGTAGAGGGGCAGAGGGAGAAGCAGAGTACCCGCTAAGCAGGGAGCCTGATATGGGGCTCGATCCCAGAACTCCGGGATCATGACCTGAGCCAAATGCAGACGCTTAACCAACTGAGCCACCCAGGCACCCCTATTAGCCATGCTTTTATCTGTTTTCTACTCATCCTTCCATGTCTGTCCCTGAGTTAATGGGCTGAGGGTATGACTTCTCCAGTTGGGGCACCCATGTGAACACCACATCCAGTTGTCAGGGAAACCTCCCCTTCTTTGGCCTTCTCTCTTCTCCTACAACCTCATGGCCCATTATTCGTTTAACCCCTTTGTTTCCTTGCCCTCGTTGGCATCCTGCCTGCCCTTGCACCCAGCGTGCACCCAGCCTGTAAGTGAGGGACAGTGGGAAGGACTGAGAAAAGGCCTTGCTATGGTCTCACCTAAACTCAGGGTAGAATAGCTAGTATGAGCCCTGCCCCACTGCCCAGATCGGCCTTTCCTGGGGACTAACCCAAGTTCTTTTTTTTTTTTTTAAGATTTTTTTTTTATTAATTTGAGAGAGAGAATGAGATAGAGAGAGAACATGAGACGGGGGAGGGTCAGAGGGAGAAGCAGACTCCCCACTGAGCAGGGAGCCCGATGTGGGACTCGATCCTGGGACTCCAGGACCATGACCTGAGCCGAAGGCAGCCGCTTAACCAACTGAGCCACCCAGGCGCCCCTAACCCAAGTTCTTCTATTAAATAGTGTCTCCATCCCTGGCTTGAGTTCCCTTACCAAAGGCCTATTTCAGTTAACCTAGCTAAATATATGCCAGACTGAGGAGAAGGAAAAAAGATCCATCTCACCACATGAAGAGAACACATTTTAAAGAGTTTTTAGGTCACAGATTTATGAAGTCTGCTACACAATTTATAATATAGTTTCAAAGGGAAAAATGCAACCACACTATGAAACAATTGATTTACACACAGACTTTTGAAATTTAAGCCTGTGAAGTGCCTGTGGCTCTAATGGAATCTTTGTAGTTGCTTGGGAAAACTACACCAGTGACTGTGCTGTGTTGATAAAGGAAGTTAAGACATTTAGGCAGGGGGAGGTGCAGAGTCCTATCAATGAAACGAAGGGAGGGGCTGTAGCAAATAATAAGAAAAACTTCACAAAACCGTAAGTTTGGTTGAGGGATATAGATTGCATAATGCTAGAGACCCGTTCCATGAATCAAATCAGAAATTTGAACTGGTTCTTTCAGTGCAAATCCATCACGGGTTGATGGGTTGATAGTCACTACTTTAAGATCCTTATTTTTTAAATACCATGTAAATAGCAGAAAAATGCTATTCTAGTTTGGGTTTTATGCATTTTTGTGTATTCTTGAGCTAGATAGCCAGACAGATGGACAAATATCTTGGTACTGGTATACAGGGACTGATACATCCGGGCTTCCTAAGGCAGTCTGTTGTTTTACTCTTCTGCCCCAAGGCTGCTCTCAGCCTTTGGTCTAACATGACTCCCTAGCTCCTTCTTCCCCAAATCTACAAATCCAATCAGTGAACTCAAAGTCAAAAGTAGACTTCACCAAAGCTTTTGCAGGAAGTAGAAGGGAAGGTTTCCTTTTCTGTTGTTCCTCCCACTCTGGCTGCTCTCTCCCAGTCTCCTCTGACTCCACACAGCACTGCCCGTTCCACAGCAGCCTTCACTCCTGGAGGCCCCCATGCACCACCACCACTACTGCCAACGCTGCATTTTGACCCAATATGAGAAATGTACACTCCTCGGCTTCTTTCAGTTGCATTCTTCCATGCTACCTTGTTTGGCAAAATAAGGGCCATCCTCAGGTAGAATCTATCTGCCACAGAAGGCACACGGGTTGTAAATAACCGTTCTTGTTAAAATCCAAGTAAAACCCACATGGAAGGACTAATGCTAATAAGTAAGGTGATCCTCATATCTGTTCACCTCTCCAGGCTGGGTATTTTTAGACAGACACAATTTAAGACAGGAAGCTCCTTCTGCTGGAGCACCAAAGGTGTTAGAAAGGGCCTTCCTGCACTGCCCTCCAAATGCACCAGGGACAGATAATCACTAGAGCCCTTTTAAAGTCTTAAGGAGTGTGTACAGCCTCATTTCTCAAATTCTAAAGACAAATATTAACACTGTAAAGCAGATACAAATAAGGGTTACTTAAGGCCTATTGTGATTTTTTAAAACAAAATAATCCAAGCAAGGGATAACCTTCTATTTTGATCTCCTGGTTACATTAAGCATGTAAACATGTTTTCCTTATTAGCCTGCATAAATATCATGGCTGAATGATAATCATCACAACATTCATCTAAGTTTAAGAAATCATTTCATTATTTGAGCAGTTCTTTAGGTTATCTGGCCTGCTCTTCCACACATATGTCTACTCATGTTTTCCCTTTACCCATGATATTCCCAGTGCCTGAACAGGTTTGTGCCTGAGATAAATAGGTAGGTAGGTCAGTTGACGGACACAGATAAATTTCCCAGAAATTAAAAGCAGCTTTTATTTATAGAATTATTTCCCTCTTGTGGGTTTCAGAAGAGATTTAGCATGCTTTGGACAAGAGAGCAAGGACAGGCAGCTCTTCAGCTCTGACTGGTGCTCCAATGTCTTTGGGCGAGGCTGGAAGTGACTTTTCTCCTGACCGGCATAGAGCTTCACAGCTCAACAGCCAGAGCGGGGGTGGGGGTGGGGTGGGGGGGAAGGGGAGAAATGAAGAAAAATACAACTGAACAGGAATAGAAAAGTGAATTCTGGTTCTCCCTCCTTTCAACACAGCCAGAGGCTAACAAAGTATTCTGCTTAGTGTTAAGAAATGCTCCCCAAGGAAAGTGTTTGGCCTCCAACTGTGAAACTGATTGATGTTCTTAAAACCCTGGGGTAATCTCTTCTGGTCCTCAACTTGCTGTTAAAGAGGGGGGGCGGGAGGGGGAGGGAAGGTATCCAGAAAGGGAAATTTTCAAAGGTAACATTTTTCTTGATTTTCTTTTCAAAGTGCCTGTGAGTCAGAACATGTAAGGACAGAAACATAAGTAAACTTGCTAACTGCACATTCCACTTAGAAATAGTGTGTATATGTGATGGCGGAGGCATCCAATTCTTCAAAAGGATCTGTGGACAATCTAAAAAATGTTGATCCAAATCTATTTCATGCCCCAAGTCACAGCATTCACTGTTAGAGCTGGATTCAGCAGATCCAGTGGATGACTCCGCTCCCCACTCCCTCTTCCCCCAAGGTCTCAAACTGTAGGAAAAGACAGTCCATTCAGGAGCCTGGACAAATACTGAGTACTTCATAAAAGTGAATACAGAGGATTAAAATGCCAACTCACAAATGCTTTTCTGTGAAGATGGGCAGCCATGCTAATATAGTGCATCTAGATAGTTCTGGTGGTTTTCCATGGTACAAAGATGATGAAACAAAAACATTACTGAGATGTAGGGGCTCATAATTTTCCCTCAACCTCCCTACCACTCCCACCCCATTCCTGCCATTTCCCCACACACATTCCCCAAACAAAATTATCTGGCATGCTTACTTAGCCTGCATCTCCCTCTTCTGTACCCAAGTGGACAAAAAACAATATCCATAAACAATCCAGAAAAAAAGATGAGCCACCTCCATGGGGCTCTCCATGGTAGGGAGATGTGATGTGCCAGTGGCATTTTTTTTGGAAGGATACAGTGATAAGAGAGGGAGTGTGTAGGATAAGATGCTATCAAAAAGATATTCTGGCTCAGGGGAGAGGAAGGCTTCTGCAAAGTAGGAATGCTAGAGAAGGGATAGGACAAGAGAGGTTAAGAAGAGGTGTCATAGAGAGTATATATGAAACCCCTTTAAATGGTTTCAAGAGAAGTGAATAAAGATGGGGGCTTTGGGGGGGACTGCTGCGCTTCTTTAAAAGTATAAGCTCCAGGAGCACCTAGGTGGCTCAGTCATAAAGCGTCTGCCTTCGGCTCAGGTCATGATCCCAGGGTTGGGCTCCCTGCTCCATGGGAAGCCTGCTTTTCCCTCTCCCACTCCCCCTGCTTGTGTTCCCTCTTTCACTGTGTCTCTCTCTGTCAAATAAATAAATAAAATCTTAAAAAAAAAAAAAAGTATAAGCTCCAGTCTAGTCAGGGGGATGTTGGCTTTATAAGCATAACACAAATATAAATTGAGGATATTCTGTACATAAGTTTCTTTTTCTCTTACATTGCCAGAAATTCACTGCTGTGTTTTTTGGTGCCTTGGTTTAAACTGCTTAGTGCTAGCACAGAATAATTCACATTTACCCAGTAGTTTAGAGCCTTTTATTTTCTGGCATGGTTTAGAATGGTAAATTGCTCTTTTCCATTCAGACTTCCATTAATTTATACTTTTCTTCATTAGTGGAAAATTTGGTAGGAAAACAAGTATACATGACCATGTAAATGGATAGAAACGGACTTATAGAAAGATCCATGTAAAGGGAGACATGCAAATGTGTTAGTATGCTTCAATCTGCCAAGCACAGGGGTCTGAAAGATAGGGATCAATAAATAAAACTCCCCTTTTTCCACACAAGTTCAAAAACACTGAGAGATGAAAACAGGGGTTAGGTATGTGGATTTAAAAAAAATCCCCTTTATTACTTATAAGTTATTGGGATGATATAGCTTAGTGAAAGGACACACTGGACTTTATAAGGACTTTTTCCTTCCCCACTCTCAGTCCAGTCCTGGCATTCAAGGGGAAAGTGAATCCATAGGCTAATCACACCTACCCAAATTCCTGCTTCATACTTAGAATAGGGGAGGAGGGGAGACTAACCCCCTTTACATATGGATTTTAATATATTATCTTCCTCCAACTGAGACACATAACCCCATGTCACCTGTTAAACAGATACCTCAGGGGCACCTGGGTGGCTCAGTCGTTAAGCGTCTGCCTTCGGCTCAGGTCATGATCCCAGGGTCCTGGGATCGAGCCCCACATCGGGCTCCCTGCTCAGCGGGAAGCCTGCTTCTCCCTCTCCCACTCCCCATGCTTGTGTTCCTGCTCTCTGTGTGTCTTTCTCTGTCAAATAAATAAATAAAATCTTAAAAAAAACCAAACAAACAGATACCTCACTCTGCCTCCTTAGGAAGGAGTGACTTAGGAATTAGGGTAAGAGGCAGAAGTATTTCTCCAGCAGGGGCTTATTACATAGAACACAGAAATGTGGGGGAAATGCATTTTGCCATAGCATCAAGCATTAAAAAGGAATATTTAACCTTTCTTATTTTTTTTTTTTTTTTACCTGAGCATCTATTGGCCTATTCCTTTCATTCTGTATAATAAAATGAAGTGCCAGGTATTTTAAACTCAATAGACCAGTGGATGGGGAGTGTGTAAGGTGAGGGAAAGGAGAAGAAAGAAGGCTTTTTACTAATTAAAATATCAAAGCTTCAGTGCTAGCACCTGTTTTGTATTTGTTTGGGCTTTTTTTTTTTTTTAAAGAAACCATTTGAGTTGCAAATAAAGGTAATATAATATAAATCAGTGGGGAAAGTTTGGGAAACCAAATCTATTGCAGTCTTCCTATAGTCCACCTTTATCAGAATCACTTGAAATGTTTACTAAAAATGCAAGTTTGGGGCCTCACCTCATTCCTGTGGGAATCAAAATCTCTTGAGACAGGAACAGAAATCTGCACTTAACAACTTCCTTGAGTAATCCAAATGCACACTGAAGACAAGAGAGCTGGCCATAAGACAGCACGCACTAGGTACTACCCGGGTAGTTGAGCCACGGTCACAGCACAAAATTAGCCTTAGTTCTGCTGAGGAGCCAAACTCTCCTCTTTTCTATCAGGTAGCAAGTCTTAGTTATAAAGAAAAATTGGAAAATATAAAGCACGAATCAAGATATAGTACAAACTGTATACTTGCAGAGTAAAGCAAGAGAAAGTAAGCATATGGCAACAGGAGTTTGGGTTAGACCGCAAAGCTGGCCTGGCGGCAGCTCACACTTCAACAATTCTTCCCATTCACATCCAGAAAATGTGTATAAATCCACAAGTCTCTGGTTATGCACATATGATTTCGATTAAGTTTCAGTGCCACTTAGTTACATAGTCATCAGTTTGTACAGATTGGCTGAAATGCTGCATATCCCACTTGGAAATCCTTTAACCAGATTAGAAGCCCCTGGGTCTGCACACTGAAAATGATTTTCCAGAAAGGATCTACAGTAATTAGTGATTAGTGGGGTTTCTGGAACAACAGTTTCACAGTCTAAGATGGCTAATACATAAATGCATTAATTGTATTAGACTGTGTAGGTAAGAAATAAAAAGTCTACTAAGTGGGAAAATTACTGAACTATTCTAGTTCATTGGGGAAAATGGCACCAGTGTTTAACTGTCTCCAACACATAATACAGATAAATTAGTTCCTATATTTGAGTCAATGAATTATTGTTAAATAGCATCGATGGTGAATTTCCCTAAAACAGGTATATGGATCTTTTTGATATATTTAAAATAGTTTGAGATTTAGAATTATTTTGAAAATAAATTTGTAAAATATAAAAATGCAAAAAGACCTACAACCATTTTCCATGGATTAGATTGTCTATCAGATCCAAGAGACCTACAGAACTCTTCCTGATTTTAGTTGGCAATGCAAAGTGCCACATCATGTACCCCCTGCATTTCTGTGCTTTTTAAAGGGCTCTAAGAAATTTTATTAATGCAATGTGTTCTAATATTCTAACACCAATTACACATTATCCCAACTGACATACTTTTCAGATACTTTTAGTAATAGAACTTTAGATATTATCACTATATATTCTATACTATTTAGGGATATGAAACCAGATTTACCAATATTTGTCCTCTCACAGAACTACACATGATTCCATATATACTCAAGTTGCTCAACAGATGTTCCTAGAACTGAGTCATCTACTCTAGAGTGTCAGTTGGAAGAATGGCACATCTAGCTAAAGACCCATTTCCAAGGTACACAACTCCCTTTATGTCATCCCCTGGAGGGAATGGATATCCACCTCCTCCCTACCTATTGAGAATCACTCCCAGAGAGAATCTCTCTAATTTTACTCAGATCTGCTGAGGAAGATAAAGAGTTCAGCATCACCGATCTGGTCCAACCACATCATTCATAAGGAAACAAAACCATTCAGGCTAGGAATATTAGGTAATTTATTAAAGTTGTAAAACTGATAGGAGCCTCAAAATCATGGCACAGATACATACTAAAATGTGTTAACATGTCTTGGAATAAGTCATGGGATGTAACATCTAACATGGTTATTATAGTTAATAATACTGGATTGCATATTTGGAAGCTGTTTAGAGAATAAATCTTAAAAGTGCTTATCACAAGAAAAAACTTATAACTATGTATGATGACAGGTGTTAACTAGACTTATTGTAGTGAACATTTTACTAAATATACAAATATTTAATCATTATGTCATACACCTAAAACTAATACAATGTTGTATGTCAGTTATACCTCAATAAAAAAAAAAATCTTGGAAGTGATACCTAGAAGTAGAATGAACATTGAGACCTCCACTTCTAAGCAAAGTGGAGTAATGAGGGCTGGACTTACCCCTTACCCAAAACAATTTAAAAAATCTAGGCAAATTCATGAAGTACCAGTTGTCAGACATTAGACATCAGATGTGACACAACAGTGATGACTGAGAAAGGGGAGGAGAAACAGATAAACCATGTAAGTTCCCTAGCTTAATTCCTGGGGAGAGTTTCTGGACCGAATTACAAGGAGGGTAAAGCCAAGAAGACCTTAGCAAATTCACTGAGTGAATGAGATGGAGGCTGAATCTGGGAAAGTCAATGTGGCTAGAGCTAACAGAGCAAAATACCAGAGAAGAGAGATATGGATAGAGAAAAAGCTCTGAAGATATGCAAAATGTCCTGAGTACTGAGCAGCAAATATATATGAGGAAACTACGCAAAGATGGGGAAAGATTCAACTAAAAGGATGAACATAACTAATTCCTGGAGCTCACATAAGGCTGAGAATAATTCATGTTTCTATCAGCCAGAGTAGAAAAACTCTTAATTCATGGGGAACTGAGGCAAAGGTATTATCTCAGTGGTGCGGTAAAGTTAGTCCTAGACTAAATGTTTCCTATGTCCCACCTAACAAAGCTTAAAAGGAAGCCTTAAAAAAATCAACCTGCCTCCAACAAATTTAATGAAGTTCCAGAAATAGAGGCTATTTATAGGAATACTAAAATATCCAGCACCTCAAATTCACAATGTCTGGTATCTCATCAAAAATTACCAGGTTTGCAAAGAAGCAGAAGAATAACAGCCAATAGTGAAGGAAAAAAACCAATCAATAGAAACAGATCAAGAAAGGATATAGATGATAAAATTAAAAAGCAAGGGAATTAAAACCATTATTAACATTATATTGCATATGTTCAAGAACATAAAAATTGAGCATGTTACATAGAGACATGAAAGATGCAAAACAGACCTAAATTGAAAATCTAGAGATGAAAACATAATGTCTAAAATACAAAATACAGTTGATGGGATTGACAATAGATAAAGCACCGATGAAAAAAAATATAGTGAACTTGAAAACATACTAAATACATAAGAATGAGGATAGGAATGACAGCAGCAATGGCACAAGCTAGAAAACATGGGGCCACAACTTTAAAGTACTATAAGGAAAAAAAAAACTTAGGAATCTATAACCAGTGAGTATTACCCTTCAGAAACAAAGGTAAGATAAATATCTTTTTGGACATACTAAAGTTGAAATAGTTCAGCAAAACTGTAATACAAAGAAATGTTAAAATAAGTTCTTCAGGCAGGAGAACATTACCAGAAGAAAATCTAAATACACACAAAGGAATGAAGAACACTAGAAATGGTAAATAAATGTGTTAATATAAAGGGATTTTACCCTTATTTTTAAATCTCTCTAAAAGATAATTTATTGTTTAAAACAAAACTTAAAACCATATATTGTGAAGTTTAAAATATATATAGAATTTAAATGTATAACAACAAAAATACAAAGGCTAGGAATAGAAAATAGAAGGTTATTGTTTTAAGCTTCTTGTACTATACATGAAGCGGGATCATATCACTTGAAGGCAGACCATTTATTGTAGTTAAGCAGTACAAACTCTAAAGCAGCCACTACAATAACACAACCAAAAGTCATAGATGATAATCCAACAAAAGAGATAAAATGGAACCATAAAGCAAATGCTCAATTTCAAAAGAAGGCAGAAATGGACAACAAAGGAAGTAAACGACCAATGGTAACAAAAGAAAACAGCATTAAAATGGTAGACTGAATCCTAACCATATCAATAATCACATTAAATGTAGATCATATAGCTATGTGGAGAAAAGGCAAAGATAGTGATATTGGAGCAAAAAGCAAGACCCAACTATATCCTGCATACAAAAATACCTACCTTAAACATGAAGACATAAATAGATTAAATGTAAAGGAATAGAAAAAGATATGCCATCTAAATACTAACCAAAGAATGCTAGAATGGCTATATTAATAGTGACAAAATATTTTCAGTGCAAAGAATTTTGCCAGGGCCAATTTACAGGAGGAAATAAAAACCCTATCAATCAACTGGACCTAGCTGACATTTAAAGAACTCAATAACAGCAGAATACAAAATTTTTCAAGAGCCCATGAAACATTTACCAATAGAGACTATATTCTGAGCCATAAAAAAGACTCAATAAACTAAAAAATTATTCAAATCATAGTGTATTATCACAATGAAATTAAATTAGAAACTGATAACAAAAAGATATTTGAAAAATTGATAAAGCAAGTACGGTTGTAGAAGACTTGAGCACTATCAGCCAACCAGACCTACTTGACATTATTACTTGTTTTACCAGTTACTGAGAGAAGAGTATTGACTACTACTGTGAATTTTTCTATTTTTCCTTAAAATTCTATCAGTTTGGGTTTTGAAGCTCTGTTATTAGGTGCATAAACATTTAGGAGGGAGAACATTATGCCAATAAATTTAAAAGCTTAGATGAAATGGACAAATTCCTTTGAAGACACAAGCTGCCAAAACTCATTTAAGAAGAAAATAGATAACCTGAGTATCCCTGTATAGATCAAAGCAATTGAATTTGCAGTTAAAAAAATACTATTACCCAAAAAACTGAACTCTGAGCCCAGATAACTTACTGATGAATTCTACCAAATGCTTAAGGGAAAAATAATACCAATTCCATACATATTCTTCCAGAAAATCAAAGAGGAAGGAATAATCCCCAACTTAATTTGAGGCCAGTATATCCAAAACTAGACATATTACAAAAAAAGAAAACTGCATTCCTTATGCACATAGACAGTAAAATTCTTAATGTAATTTTAACAAACTGAATCCACCAATATATAAAAGTATAATACATTACAAACAAATGGGATTTATTCTAGGAATGCAAAAATCAATTAAAAATTTAATGATTGTAGGGGCGCCTGGGTGGCTCAGTTGGTTAAGGATCTGACTTTTGGTCTTGGCTCAGTTCATGATTTCAGGGTCATTAGATCGAGCCCCACATCAGGCTCCATGCTTGGCTTGGAGTCTGCTTCATATTCTCTGTCTTTCCCTCTGCCCCTACCCCAACTCACATGTGGGCTCTCTCTCTCTCTTAAATAAATAAAATCTTCAAAAAATTAATAATAATATACCATGTTAATAGACTCAAAAAGAAAAAATCTGTATTATACTCTTGATAGACACAGAAAAAGCATTTGACAAAGTAATACTCTATTCCTGATTAAAAAAACAAAAACAAAAACAAAAACTCTTAACAAACCAGCAAGAGAAGGGAACTTAACCTGATAAAGGGCACGTAAGAGAACACTACAGTTAACATCATACCTAATAAGTGGAACACTGAATGTTTTCCCTTCAAGATTATCAAACCATGACAGATATCTTACCAGTTCCATCCAACATTGTATTGAAGGCCCTATTCAGTAAAATTCAAGAATAGTAAATAAAAGGCATCCAGATTGGAAAAGACAGGGGAAAACTGTCCTTATTTACAGACAGTATGATTATCTATCTAGAAAATCCTAAAACTGTCCCCTATTCCTGAAAAGCTCATGCCCTATTTTAATCTATGAATATTCTACCCTTCCTTCTAGACCTATCTCAAATGTTAATGTATGTCCATTTAGGCTTATTTCTTCCTTTCTTGAACTCCCTTAGTACTTGGTAATACTAAGTCCTCTACCGAGTAGAGAAAAAAACCACATCATAACTTGATCCCAAGGTTAGGTGTATATATGTCTCACCTTTTCTGTTGGACCATTAACTCCTTAAGAGTAGGGAATGCATTTTGGTCATCTTTTTCCCTGCCTCAGAAACCAGTTCCAGTGCCTGACAGTAGAAGGCCTCAGGAAACACTCACTGCTATATCAAGGTAGTTCATCATACAGCTCAAGCGCTCTTAAATGCAGAGTTCTTCACATTTCTCCTCTCATACTCATGGGTCTTTCTTGTTTTACATATATGGAACATGCAAACTTCCATTTCAGCTAACTTGCCCTGTTCTCCACTACCTGTAAAAGCACTTGAGTTCATTTCTATTGCCACAATATAAAAGATCTTTTTAATGATTATAATTAAAATTTTCTGTTGAAGAGATTTTACATTCCAAGATATATCTTATAGTCTCCAGAGAAAGGAGAAAAGAAACTGAAAACTCCTATATATTTTGTCTGTAAGCAGCAGCCACGAAATATTTCTGAACCACTCAGGCAACCTCAGCCACTTTGACAGCACCAGCCAAGAAGCAGCACAAGCTTTTCACTTCCTGTTGAAAATGATAAATATGAACTAGTGGTTTGTGCTCAGCTTTGCTCGTCTCGGGTTCTCATGCATCGAGCTGCTGTGTGGTCAGTGGTATGTCTGACTCTGTCTGCAGGCAAGGTCCATCTTCATGTATAGCTCTCATTCAGGGAGACCACACACTATTTTCTGAGTGATACAATGCTCACCCCTTCTGGCAGCTCAGTCATCATAGCAAAGTTCCCTCAGCCTTGGGTGTAATAATAAACTGCAATGTTCTGTTTTTGGACTTTGGGGAACTAAGTTTCAGTCCCTTGACTATAAATCAAGGGATGGCTGTAGCATTAATGTCAATCATCTAGTTCTATTTAATGTGACTTAAATGTTTATTAAACACTGTATCCTGTTTTTGCTATGATTATCTGCCATGAGGATCATAGGCCTGGAATCAGGTACACCTGGGTCCAAATCCCAGTTCTCCCACTATATAGCTGCATGTCTTTGGGTAGTATCCTTTCATGGTTTCCCTCTTCAGTAGGACTTTAAGATCACGAAGATCTTAAAGTAAAAAGATCCCAGTGCTGGGTTTGAGATGGAATCTGACTGGGTCATACAGAAGGGACACAATTATGTAGTGGAAAGAAAGTTTGACTGGAGGTGAGATTCCACTCTGGCCTTGGGCTTTGGTTGATCCTTTTATAACTGAAGATCCTTATCCTTGGGCCATCTTCCTGTATTTGTGCGCACAACACTGATGGCCAAATATGCAATCTCAGGTCCTGCAAAGGTGTGAGTAATGGATACCGCACAGACTGTTTGGGTTCAACTCCAACTCCCCCCTCACTAACTGACATCACATAAATGGCTTAACCTTTCCAGAACTTGCCTGTACAATGAGGGAGCCTGGTTATGCGGTCTCAAAGACCCTTCTCATCCCCCACTTAAAAGATACAGTTGTAATACTGCAGAGGTTAAATAAATGAGGGCTTTAGAGCCACCTTGCCTAGAGTTACATCTGTTACACATGCTTTCTCATCCGTAAAATGGGAATTATAATAGTTTCTACTCCATAGGATTTTTAATGAAAATTAAAAAGCTAGTACATGTAAAATGCCTGCAACACTGCCTAGCACATAATAAGGCTCCAACAGATCTTAGTCTTTTATTATTACAATGTTCCATATTCAGGGAGAAGTAGCAGGACCTCAAGCGTAGAGTCTAAAGGTAGGAGCAGAATCAAAGCCCTCTAGACTTCTTCTTAGAAAACTGTGATGTCGGGCGCCTGGGTGGCTCAGTTGGTTAAGCGACTGCCTTCGGCTCAGGTCATGATCCTGGAGTCCCGGGATCGAGTCCCACATCGGGCTCCCGGATCAGCAGGGAGCCTGCTTCTGCCTCTGACCCTCCCCCCTCTCATGTGCTCTCTGTCTCTCATTCTCTCTGTCTCAAATAAATAAATAAATAAATCTTTAAAAAAAAAAAGAAAAGAAAACTGTGATGTCATCCACCACCATTAAGAGGGATATTTTGTGTTCAAGATCCATCTCCATTATCTTCCTCCCCCTCCTCCCCATTCTAAGCCTTCCAGTGTCCTCAGCTCACCCCGAAGGTGCTCAGTTCCCTTTCAATCTGCCATCAGATTGTTTTCTCCCTAACGTGATTCCTTGTTCTAGAATGTTCCACTTCAGTATGCTGCAATAATGATCATAATAATGATGATGATCATATTCAGGCATGGTAAGATGATGGATGGGAGTATTCTGACATTAAGCACCTCCCCTCCCCCAAGAATTTCACTCAGGAATTACTTTTAATACACAGACTACAAAAGATTTTCAATCCCAGAAGTTAAACATACATTTTTACCACTTTTTATTTTCAGTTGTTTTGTCCTTTAATTTTAAGGTTTACACTATTAAATGTTTCCTTTATGAAGTAGTATTACACAAAGGGAAAAAAACATGGGAGATTTGGAAAATAGCTGTTTTCAAAAAAAATGGATGGCTATTATATTACAAATAAAAATGTTCAAGGATTCATTCTTCTACTCGAGAGGCATTTGTTGAATGCTATTTGCTAGTCACTCAAACAGATAAAACATAAAGATAGGCAAGACATGCTCTTCACAGGGAAATGGGATATATTTTTTAAAAAGAACTGATGTGTTCTGGAAAAACTCAGAACTTAAAAAAATTTCCAAAAAAAAAAAAAATTTCCTTGAATCTATTTTAGGATTTAGTCATATCTTATTTGTATTATACATAGGGGAGGCTGCATAATTGTTTTAGTGGTTGGGCCTCAAGAGTCTTAATTGACTGGTGGGGGTATCCAAGAAAAAGGGTGGGGGGCAACTAAGGCTGAGATGAAGAAAGTTCTTAGGGAGGAAGAGGCATTTCAGGTGTCTTCAAAGACAAATCAAAGTTTGTCCGCCTACTGATGGGAAAAGAGATGGGGAGGGTCTTCTAAGCAGTGAATGCAGATGATGCTGTTCTAGAAGTCTGAAAGAGCATGTTAGCCTATACAGTTACTGCAGTAGGTTAGTGTTGCTGGAGCACATGATCCCTGGGGAGGTGGTGAGTAGGCCTTGGCCAGGTCACCAAGGGCCTCTTGAGTTCTGCTAAGATCCAGGTTGTTCTTTTTTTTTTTTTTTTAAGATTTTATTTATTTATTTGACAGAGAGAGAGAGACAACGAGAGAGGGAACACAAGCAGGGGGAGTGATGGGAGAGGGAGAAGCAGGCTTCCTGCTGAGCAGGAGCCTGATGCAGGGCTCGATCCCAGGACCCTGAGATCATGACCTGAGCCGAAGGCAGATGCTTAACAACTGAGCCACCCATGCGCCCCCAGGTTGTTCTTTAAAAAGAATGTTCTATCTATGGTTGAGTAGAGACCAGCTTTAACTCCCAAAATGTTCCAAGGAGATTTGGAGATTCTGGCTCGACTTGAAGGCTCAGGACCAAGGGCTCCTCTGCATCATCTCACCTTCCCACGCAATACGCCTAGTCATTTGAAGGAGGGTATTATTAAGGCAAACAGCTGAGATCATAACTGGCCAAGGTGATTCACAAAGGACATTATTTTTTATCCATTGTTCTGAACTCATCTTCCCACACAGAGAAAGTCAGATTTGTTCAGAATCAAATTGGAAGCCAGTCTTTTCTGCCAAAGGGCAATCCCCCAAACATCCACATTTTCAGGTTCTTTTTTCTGTGAAATGCTTTTTACCTATCTCAAGTGTCTCTCCTATTCCAAAACTACAATTAATAATAGCTAGAACATTTCTTGAGGCATTTCTTTCTCATGATCCCAACTGTTAGCTCTTTAAGACATTTTTAATTTGCTTCTCACTGAGATGTATTAGCAATTGTACTCCTTATTGTTTCACATCTTAGTGTTTTGGTGAGCACAATCATTGAGTCATGGCCTTACTGTAGATAACCACATCACGAATTTCACCACAGCTCTTATTCTAAAGTGTTTGGGTAAAAGGCCAAGGTTAAATCTTGTTCAACTAAACTACATTTTTCAAAGAAAAAAGGAGGAGACATTTGAATTTTAGAGAATCAGCCAGAAATTGAGTTGTGAAATATGAATCACTTCCTGGCCTTTATCCCACAGGCTATAGAAAGTACTTGCATTGACTAAATCCCTAGGAATAAGGACATAATTATTGTTACTCTTGTTTTATAAGTGGGACACTGAAGAATAAAGTGCCAGTAATTCTGGTAAGCCCATTAAATCATACATAACAACTAGTACATGTCAATTTTAGAGAGATGGTTACAAATGTTCGTTTTTCTTCTTAATCTATCATTCATGTTATATGTCTTTTTCCTTCCTCTGCCTTTATTGCCTCAAATTTCCCATCATTTCTTTATATTTTTCTGTCCCCTTTTGGGGGTGGGGCTTTGTTTGTTTTTGGTGAGCCCTTTAGCATGTTCTCCTATTTCATCCTCACCACCTCATCCTAGCTCTCCTCTGTCCCAACTTTGACCTACCCAGTTTCCATGTCCACCTTTTGCCTACCTCATTTTCTCCCCATCACCACATTAATCTCTAATTCATAGATTGTCTTTTATCTAAAATAATTCATTTCTTCTTGTTATAGTTATAATTTCTCCATTCCTGCAGTGGGTAAATTTATTCACTCAAATATTTATTAGGTATCTATTCTGGATAGATCCTCTGCTGGATACCGAAGAAATACAGGAACAAATAAGCCAGAGATATTATAATCCACTGAGAGAGAGAAAGCTGTTGTTATTGTTTGTTTGTTAAAAATAAACTAGGAGAGTATGACCTATTAGGAGGGTCTTATAAATAACTAATTGCCAAAATGGAATAACAGGGATGGGATTTATTCTCCTGCTTGTAACAGCTAAAAATCTGGACAAAATTGTTTTTGAAATGGTCTCCAAGACATTAGACAATAGGCAATGAAGGAGAGTAGTCACTAAGAGGCAAAAAACAAATGAGTTGAGCTATAACTGCTGCCTTACTGCCTGGAGAGAGTTTGGGGGGTCATAGTGCAGGGAGAGAAACACATGTGGAGACCAGCAGACCCATCAGCTGAGGAGATGGAGCTAGAAGTCCAGGAAAGCCAAGGCAGCAGAAGTTACTAAAGCAAAGTACCAGAGAGTAGAGAGCTGCATGGAGACAGAACTGCAGAGATGTGCAGAGCATCTCCTCATGTCTTCTGATCAGTGTGTTTGTGTAAGGAAACTATTAAAGGCAAGAGGAAGAAAAACCAATCAATCAAAACTGACATAAAAACAATAAAGATGATAGAATTAGCAGACAACGATATAAAAATAGTTTCCATAACTGTATTTCATATGTTCTAGAAGCTAGAGGAAGTCATAAGCATGTTAAGCAAAAGTGTGGAAGATATAAAAAAAAAAAGACCAAAATTGAAATTATGGAGATGAAAAACACATTTGAAATGACAACCTCACTGAATAAAGTTAGTGACAAATTAGATATTGCAGGGGGAAAAAAGACTAGTGAACTTGAAGACATAGCAAAAGAAATTATCCCAAATGAAAAGAGAACGAAAAAAAGACTGAAAAAGAAGAAAACAGTATCATTGAACTATGGGATAACTTCAAGCTGCTTAATATACATGTATTTGGAATCATGAAAGAAGAGGAGGGTCAGGGGACAGAAAAAATGATTGAAACAATTATGGCCAAAGTTTTTTCAAATTTTCCTAAAACTAGTTATATAGAGAAAATCTTAAAAGCAGCCAGAGTACATGTGATTTGCAGAGGGAGAAAGATAAGGACACCAGGTTTCTCCTTGAAAACAATGTAAGCCAGAAGTCAGTGAAGGTGCATCTTTAAAGTAAGGGAATAAGGGTGTGTGTGTGGGGGGGGCGTTTAACTGTCTTCTAGAATTCTATATGCACTAAAAAATATCTTTCAAAATCAAAGGTGAGAGAAAGATTTTTTTCAGACATACAAAAGCTGAAAGAATTCAGCAGACCTACACTAACAGAGATATTAAAGGAGACTCTTCAAGCAAAAGAAAATGATAAGGAAAATAATCCAAGAGTAATTCTGGATATAACAAAAAATTAGTAACTATGCAAGTATAAAATACATTCTTCTAATTATCTCAGACCTTTCAAAAATTACTACTTAAAATAAAAGTAATAACAATGTATTGTGGAGTTTGTAACATATATAAAACAAATGACAATACCATAAAGGCCATGAGAGGAAAAACAAAAGTACTACTGAGGTTCTGTAATTTAGGGAGAGTAGTATAGCATCACTCAAAGGTAGAATGTGATATATTAAAGGTGGACATTATAAACCCTACAGGAACCACTAAAATAACATAAAAAGATCTATAGCTAATAAAATAACAAAGAAAATAAAATGAAATTATAAGACATGAGCACTTAATCAAATTATATGTCACTGATTGGATAAAAAGGCAAGAACCAACTACATACTGTTTATGAGAAACACACTTTAAATATGATGACATAAATAGGTTAAAAGTGAAAAAATAAAAAAAGATATACCATGCTACTAAGATTCAAAAGAAAGATGCAATGGAATGTTTTTATTAATATTGAACAAAGTATTTATCAGAGCAAAGAATATTACTGAGATAAAGATGATTACTTCCTAATGATATATAGTTATTTCATGAAGATGACATAATGATCCTGAACTTTTATGCACCTAATAACAGAAGTCAGAATACATAAAACCAAAATAGAGAGTGCAAAGAAAATAAATAACAATTATAGTAAAAAATTCAATACCTCTCTCTTAGTCATAGAATATCAATAGGAATATAGAAAACTTGAAGAGTGCTATCTATCAACATGAACTAATTGCCATTTACTGAGCATGACACACAAAAACAGCAAGCATTCACATTCTTTTCAAGTACACACAGAACATTTATCACCCTAGATCATATTTTGAGATATAAAATAGATCCCAATAAATTTGAAAAGATTTAATTTATACAATGTATGTTCTCTGACCACATAGAATTAAACTAGAAATCAACAACTGGCAGATATCTGGAAAATCCGCCTAATTATTTGGAAATTAAGTGGCATACTTCTAAATAACTCATGAGACAAAGATGATATGAAAAGGGAAATCAGAAAATACTTTTAACTAAAAGGAAATGAAAACAACATAGAAATTTGTGGGATGCAACTAAAGCAGTATTGAGAGGGAACTTATAGCACAAAATAAGTGAAACCAAAAGCTGCTTTTTTTTTTAAATTTCAATAAAGTTAACCAACCTTTAATCAGAATGACCAAGAAAAAAAAGCAATGACACAAATTACCAGTATCAGTAATGTGGAGTGACATCAATAGTCTAGATATTAAAAATAATAAAAGAATTTAATGATAAACTTTAAGTCAATACATTTAACAACTTAAATGCATAAATTTCTTAAAATACACAAGCTACCCATGCTTATTCAGAAGAAATAGATAACCTGAATAGACTTTTATCTATTAAAACAACTAATTTTACAGTGAAAAATCTTACTACAAAGAAAACTCCAGGCTCAGAGAAATTTGAATTCTACTATGGATTTAAGAGAAGTGATATTAATTTTACACAAACTCTTACAGAATACTGAAGAGGAGGGTATATTTCCCAATTTATTATATGAAGCCAGAATTATTGTGATACCAGAATTAGACAAAGCCACAAGAAAAATAATATCCCTTATTAGTATAGATGCAAATTTCTAAAACTTTTTTAACCTATGTAACACTGTAATATAAAAAAGGAGAACACAACATGACTGAGTGAGGTTTATCCCTGAAATGCAAGGTATATCCAAAAGTATAACATTTGAATATAAATCAATGTAGTTCATCATATTAACAGACTAAAGAAAAATCTAATCATGTCAATAGACATAGGAAAAATATTTGACAAAATTCAAAGTCCATTCCTGATTTAAAAAAATTAAAAAATTCTCAGCAAACAGGAATAGATGGAACATTCCTCTACAACTAACATTATACTTAATGGTAAAGGACTGAATGATTCTCTCCTAAGATTGGAAACATGCTGCTCATGCAGTTTGTTTGAATCATAACTAAGGAACTCTGAGCTTAGAGAACTTGAATCTTTCGTACTGGAAAGTAAGCATCACAACCCAGGAGAGACTGTCTCTATTTCCCAAGGCTATTCACTACCCAAGCATCCTTAAATAGATAGTTCAGAATAAAAGGGCAGTCAATGCCTCTGTTTGTAAAATGTTCAGAAACATGAGGGATAACTGTCCTCCCAAAATAAAAAATTGAGGTACTGTATTGGCTGAATTATGCCCCCCCCATAATTAATATGTTGACACCCTAACCCCTAGTACCACAGGATATGACTTTATTTGAAGATAGGGCCTTTAAAAATGATTAAATTGAGTTGTTAAGGTAAGCCCTAATCCCATCTGACTGGTGTCTTCATAAGAAGAGGAGATTAGGACACACAGAGAGACACAAAGGGGTGTATGTGCACAGAGGGACAACCATATGAAACAGCAGCAAGAAGGTGTCCATCTCCGAGTCAATGAGAGAGGCTTAAGAAGACCCCAAGCCTGCTGATATCTTCATCTTGAATGTCTAGCCTCCAGAAGTATGAGAAAATAAATTTCTGTTGTTCAAACCACCCAGGCTATGGTATTTTCTTATGACAGCCTTAGTAAACTCACATAGGTACCATTACAAACCTACATGAATGGCTAAAATTAAGGAATGCAGGGATGCCTAGGTGGCTCAGTCGGTTAAGTGTCTGCCTTCGGCTCAGGTCATGACCCCAGGGTCCTGGGATCGAGTTCCACATCGGCCTCCCTGCTCAGTGGGGAGTCTGCTTCTCCCTCTACCCTTCCCCCCTGCTCATGATCTCTCTCACTCTTTCTCTCAAATAAATAAATAAAATCTTTTAAAAAATAAAATTAAGGAATGCAGTTTGGAGTAGATTGGCTGCTTATGAAGAGCAGGAGATTAGAAGAGCTGTAGGACCGAAGACTGAAGTAAGGAGCCAGCCAGCAAAGAAAGAATGAAAGAACTGTCAGGAAACTTTTAGAACTCTACTGACGTAAAAATAATTTGGAGGTCATCAGTATGGTCAATAGATTTTTTTGTTAGAAGATAAAGTTCTGGGGGCACCTAGGTGGCTCAGTCAGTTAAGCATCTGCCTTCTGCTCGGGTCATGATCACAGAGTCCTGGGATCGAGCCCCACATCAGGCTCCCTGCTTAGCGGGGAGCCTGCTTCTCCCTCTCCCTCTGCCTGCCACTCCCCCTGCTTATACTCTCTGTCAAATGAATAAATTTTTTAAAATCTTTAAAACAAAGATAAAGTTCCACTATGAAATACCTGATAAACTATAAAACTCCATCTTTCCTGTGCCTCCTACATCTGTTTCTAGTCTAACTGGATGTCAGCTGTGTCATACTAACAAATGATTCAAGAAGGGAATGGTAGTTTGCTTCAGCCAAGGTGTGTCAAGGCTTACCCACAATAAAAGGGGTTGTTATGATACAACATTCTCTGATATCACCACTAAAAATCAGTGTGAGGTACTATCATGTGATTTGAGTCATCAATACTCAATAACCCAGAGTAAACAGATGTTTGAATTTATCCAGGGCAAAGGATTATCAAAGCATGGAAGAAATTTGAGGGACACAATCTTGAAAGCTAGTGAGTGCAGAGTTGAAGTGTGAACCAGAGAGTCCAGGACAGATTGAAAGAACAACACTAAGCTAGAAATGACTAAGAGACAAAGGAAAACATCAGGGAGCTCTGAGCTTTTGTGGAGAAGATGCAAGAAAGGGAAGAAGGGTCTGGAAAAGCAGGGGAAAGTTCCTATTTATTGTATGCTTATTCTGACCTGGGTAACATTATTACTGTTTCACAGTGGAGAAAACAGAGGTGTGGAGAGGTTGGGTAATTTGTGCACAATCACAGAAGTATGGGGCTGGCATTCAAACTTGGGTCTAATAGTATAACCCATGCCCTTTCCCCTACTCCCCATTGGCTGGTAAGTCAAAGAGGAATAGGAGGGAGAAAAGAGGAGAAACAGAAATCCATTAAAAAGACAAATCTTCAAGTCTAAGATACTGGACTTGACACACTTGGGCCTGAAGAGAAGTTTCAAGGTATGGCTGCCCATGCATTTGCCGGAGTGGAATTAGGGTGAGCTACCTGGAGAAGAGGTGACAAAGACCCACAGCTCTGTGCATGTGACACAGAATAAGCCACTCATGTGGAGATTTCAGGTCAGAGTCAAGGAATGGGTGTGGGGGGAGAGCAAGCGAGTGAGAGAGAAAGGAAGGGGGGGGGAGAGGGAGGGAGAGAGAGAAATTGCAAAAGATTTCTTCTCTAAATGAATTCAGAGCGCATAAGGCAAATGTTTCTTTGCAGTTTGTATGAGAAGGTGATAAGACTAAATAATGCAAAGAAGGTATATTCCCAGTCCATTTTATATTTTGATTTATCACAAGTCATTTGTTATTGGATTCTGACTTCTGATACTGACCACAGTCATGATTTTAACTCTGCAGTGAGAAATACTGACTATGAAGTATCAATTAAGTTGAAGTACCTTTGCCTGGTATCAAGGAAGGAACAGTTACCAGCCCATCCAACAAGCCTGCTGTTCCGCATATCATGCAGAATGGGGAAATATGTCTCATCTCCATGAAACTCTGTGGGTGGAAAGGGTGTACCTCAGGGCACATCTGCGTATCTGAGGTAAAAACACTCTGTGCAATACATGTTTTCAGATCTCCTGGATCCTTTTACAAGGGCCCCATTGTTACCAGGTTCCTGAAATATGGCTGTCATAGAACTCAAGACATTTGAGAAAAAATGAAAATACTATGACTCACACTGTCTGTGCTGCTTGAGTTACTTAAATTTCAGTCTATTTATGCTAATAAAAAATCCCTGAAAATCCATTTGCATAGCATACACCCACAAGTCTTTAAAATAGAGAAAAACCATCTAATAGTTGCTATACATAGATACCCTATTGTTTAATTATTTAGACGACTGTTATCTAATTGCAATTCAAATGGATCATCTTCCAAAAGTTCAATTTATAAGATAGAAAGGGACTTTTAGTTTAATGAGGTCCAAAAATAAAATTTATTCAATTATCCTGATAAGTGTCTTATCTAATTAGTTGAGTATCTGGAGCTGACACATGAAGAATATTAGCTATTGTTGTATGCTTTGATTTTTTTTATAATATTTAGGTGCTCACTTGTGTGCCAGGTAATTTATATATGTTATCTCTTTTTATTCTTACTTTATGGAGTAGGTATTATCACCACTTAAAAGAAGAGGAAGCTAAAGTTCAGGGGGTTTGTTCATAGGTTCAGTAAGTGGTAGAGCTAGGACTTATGTCTGTAACTGAAAACAGACTAAATTCAAATTCAAACATAAATTGGGCATATTTCCTGCTTTGCATAATAACAATATTTATATTAATTAACATTAAATGCTTGTCATGTTTCAAGAATTGATTAACTAATTTAATCTCTACCACAGGTTTATGACATGGATGCCACATTTGACAAATGAGGAAACAAGAGGCAGAGGAGTCTCATTGGTGGCCAGTGACGGACATGGATCTGAACCCACATCTGATTCATTTCTCTTAACCACTATTGTACCTCTTTAGTTCCAGCTTGCCTACTATTGAACCCATCCATGTAAATGTGGCTTCCCTGGGCCTTAATTAGAATAAACCAGAGATGGAGTTATTTGAAAAGTTCCTCTAGTTGGTTTTTATCGGATTTGGGCTCCACATAGCCAGGGGAGCAGGCTGAATCCAAGTTGTTAGTATACTATACTCCCTACCCTGTCTCGTTTCTCCCCCGTAACCATGATCCTAACCAAAATCTCACAATATATTCTTATGTAGCCTACCTAGACCAGCTGTACAAATCAGTGGTTAAGACCACAGGTTCTGAAACCTCTCTTGTACTTGGGTACAAATGATTTAATACACATAAAGTGTTAAAATCAAGGTCTGAAATATAGTAAGTGCACAATAAACATTAGATATTATTTCATAGTATTCCCAAAGGGGAGAGATGTCAGAGAGAACGGAAATCTGGACGGGGCACTGAGACAGCGTCAGGACCCTGCCCATAACTCAATGATATGTTCCATGATCTGAGGCATGGGGTTAGCACACAATCTATTTCTATAGGTAAGTGTGTGGGGGGTGGGTATTTAATCACTGAGTGTTGCCTTGGACTTCTTTCAGTCTAAATGACTTTGCTTTCAAATCTCACATTCTTACCTCACCCAATCTGCCTCCCTCTTTCTCTTTTATCATTTCAGTTTATTTTTCATTACAACCCAAACCTCAATATAGATTACTAAAATAGAAAAAGACATTGATGAATACCAAACAGTAATCAAAATCCTATTTCTCAGCAATGTTGCTTGCCATTCCGTGTTAATATAGAAACCTTAATTCTGGTAGCTTCTCCAGTGGAGAGCAGGTATGTATGACTCTGTCCTTCATCCCTATTTTACTTTATGTTTTTTAAAGATGGGCAGAACTTTAATAGGTAGAAATAAAGCTAGAGAGGGGTAGGCCAGACACCCTACCTGCCCCCTTTCCTGGTAGGTACACTGGGTCTCAGTAGGGCCAGGTTTTAAGCATGAAGTTTTCATTTCTCTGGGATAAATGCCTAGGGTGAAATTGATCATGGGTTTTATGAGAAGTATATGTTTAGCTTTTAAGAAATTTCCAAACTGTTTTCCAGAGTGGCTATACCATTTTACATTCTCAACATCCACATTTTGGTCAGCATTTTGTGTTGTTACTTTTTTTTTTCTTTTTAATTTTAGTCATTCTGATAGGTGCATTGTAGTGACATTTCATCATTGTTTTAATTTATATTTCCCTGATGGCTAATGATTTTGAACACCTATTTACTTGTTTTCCATCAGTATATTTTCTTCAATGAAATGTGTGTTCAGGTCTCTTGCCCATTTTCTAATTAAATTGTTCGCTTTCTTTAACTTCCTGCCTATTTTAACCCTCTGAAACATCATGTTCAAGGTTAATGTGTGGAGCCAGCTTAAGGAAAGATTTCCACAACGCATTAATATGTTGTATAATTTCTTTTAGCAGAGTCTAAGACGGACCCATATCTGATCTTTAGCAAACACAGAATCAGATGTCCCACACATGACGACGTTTCTCTGTGATGTTTATAAAATTTCACTTTAAAAGAGAAGTTTCCTTCTGGAGGAAGGACAGATGGGTCTTCCTTCCTTCCTACCTTCTTTCTTTCCCCTGATTTTCTGATGGATCCTAGTCTATACCTGATGATGAAGAAACCACAAGGCAAATCATACTCTTCACAGCCATTCTGTTCATTCTCATTTTGTTTTCAGTTAAGGTTTTGTATATCATTCCATCATTAATTCTCACAGGATCTATAGATTGCTTACTTATAGACTGTGTTTCCAGGATCCACTAAATCAAATATTTTGCACAAAAAAGATTGAACCTACTAATTATAATGCATCTCAAACTTCGATGTGTATATAAATTACAATTTTGTGAAAATGCAGATTCTGATTCTGGGGAGATGTGAAACTGGGTTCATACTCTGCATTTCTAACAAACTCCCAGATGATGCTGATACTGATGGTCTGAAGACCACACCTGGAGCAGTAAGGTACTGCTGGCCTTCTTCAGGATTCCCCAAGGAATAAGGGTGAGGGTTAAGGGTGGGGAAGTTGAATACAAATTGACAAAATCAGTGCTTAGTGTTCAGAGAAGCTGGGAAACACAAAGAAGTGACTTAAAGTCAATGACTCTTCAGTCGGCAGTGGCCAAGGACTTACAGAGTCCCAGGAAGTCAATGGCATCATGCTGTCCTAGTTTAGGTGTTGTCCAATCCCTTTGGGAAATGGTGGTGTCTAGAAGCCTACTTTCCTGGGACACTTTGGGTAGTATATTTGCTTTGAGATGATGGACTCTCTACTGTGGCGGAAGCAGTGACAGAGGACAAGTATTAGGCATGCCTTTTCTGGCAAGTGTTCTGTTCCATTCCCATCTCAGTTATGCTGTTCTTCCTTTCTCGATGGCCTAGCCAAATACATGGCTGGAGGTAGTCTGCATCCTTTTATCAGAGTGCCTATCTAGAGCTCAAGGAAGAAGAAAAGTTCTCCCATCCATGAAAAATCAGTAACCCATCTCACGTTGCAAAAGACAACTTGAACTCAGAGTGGTGAAAAGTAACTTTGATGACAGTCTTTTCTTGTTCCTAAAAATACCAGTTTCTGCCATGTCAGCCAACTCTCCACATTCTGTTTAAACATGTCAGAAAGATTCCAGTGTCCAGCTCCTATCAACCTAAATAAAAGAGCAACCAAAGAATAAAGACAAGTTTCACAAAACGATAAAATGAAGACTCAGGCTTGGAAACTGGACACAACCCAAGTGGTTTTAGTGGAGCCAAGCTGAGGTCTAAGCCAGAGCACAGAAATTCTGATCCCAGCCGTTAGCCCTCTGAGTGTTAGTAGCCATTACTCTCAGAAACTAAATGTTTGGCCACTCCCAGAAAATTTCCAGTTACAAAGTCTGATATTATGCACTAGGAATCTTTGTGGTCCCAGCCACCGTGGAGACTATTTGAAAGAACAATCTATACACTCTACATGTCAGTTTATAGCATGCTTCATCTTCTACTATCTCCAAAAATGACAGCTTGATTATAATGTAATTATCTTTTGTCGTGAAGCTAGTGCATAATTTTATTTCCAGATGGGTTTATGTTGCCTATATTTAAGCTCATTACTGGAAAAGCGGTCATGAAGCAAAATATAAATAAATAACCTAAAGGCAGACCATCATAAATTCCTCTAAAAAGGAGAGTCTTACAAGGTGAGGCCTACAGGGAAGCAGTCCTGTCCGTCTTATGTCACACATAGCTCACTGTTTGAAAGATAAATATCTCTGTCTTAAGAGGACAGAGGCGGTTCTGAGTCAGTGAAGATGTTTCTATGGAAATGAAAAAAATATGCAAATGCTGCCATAAAGAGCATGAGAGCCTCCCTGCAGCAGATAATTTGACCTGGGGGGAGACCACATTACACAGAGAGGAAACACGGAGAAGCCAGCATCAAGACCCATTGGAAAGCATGCGGCTAAGACATGGCGTTATGTAGATGAATGAAAAAATAATCATAGTCATTCCACGAACAATATTCTTCCTGCTTATGAAAGAATATCTTTTTTCTTATTCTGCTCCTACAAAGTCTTTGGTAGAGTCATTCCTGTTGATTCCCACTTTTGCTGAAAGTGATAGTGTCTGTTTAAAATTTAAGCTTGGATGTACTCTATAATTTGATTCATCATGTGACAATGTTAAGTGATTCTAAAGTGAGGTGCCTCCCCCACCACCCGTCCAATCACATGGCCTTCAAAGAGTACTTGATAAGCTTGACTCGTTCATTTACCACACAAATCCCAAGCCATGTGTAGACACCATAAGAAAAACAATTAAGCAATCAAGGTTATTGGAAAGATGCATGCAGGATCCAATGAGAGCCCTGTTGGAAAAACATTTTAACTTTGGAAAATGCCTCATGGTAGGGTCATATTTGACTGGAATCTTAAAAGCAATTAGCCATGTGGATGCTGCCGGCTCTGGAAGGAAGAGGAAGGGCATACCAAGAAAGACGATACTGTGTATGTGTATGTAAATACTTGCCAATTTCGAAATGGCTTCTCTCTCTGATTAGACTTAATTTTTGTTTTGTTTTGTTTTTCTAAATAGGCATTTTTCTAAATGCTGTAAGGCAGACATTTAAAGTTACCAACAGAATGAGAGCCTAGTCCAGTGTTATTCTATTCCCTTTTGTCTTTTTTTTTTTTTTTTTAAGATTTTATTTATTTATTTGACAGAGAGACACAGTGAGAGAGGAAACAAGCAGGGGGAGTGGGAGAGGGAGAAGCAGGCTTCCCGCGGAGCAGAGAGCCCAATGCGGGGCTCGATCCCAGGACCCTGGGACCATGACCTGAGCCGAAGGCAGACGCTTAACGACTGAGCCACCCAGGTGCCCCTATTCCCTTTTGTCTTAACATTAAAAAATATTACTTTACATTCAGGTATCAGCACTTTGATTCCAGCCTTCTACTCAGTATATATCTCCCTCTTTTATATATTAGAGTAGATGTGGCTCTCCAAACTTTTCTCAAAACTAGACATGTGTTTCAAGGAGAGAAAATACATTGGCCCTTGGTATAACTTCTCTAAGGCAGGTACAATTGGCAGTGAAACATCCATACTAAGTCCATCATCTCATTTTATTTTATTTTATTTTTTTAAAGATTTTATTTATTTATTTGACAGAGAGACAGCGAGAGAGGGAACACAAGCAGGGGGAGTGGGAGAGGGAGAAGCAGGCTTCCCGCAGAGCAGGGAGCCCAATGGGGGGGCTCAATCCCAGGACCCTGGGACCATGACCCGAGCTGAAGGCAGATGCCTAACGACTGAGCCACCCAGGTGCCCCCATCGTTTCATTTTAGATAGGAGGAATAGTCAGATATCTCTCTTTCTCTCAACCCTCTAATAAAACATTAAATCACAAATTTTCATTTTTAAATAAACAATTATCACAGGAACTTAAATATTACATGCTCTATTAGCTGCAATTCTCTGAAACGCCTATTTTTGAGAAAGGTTCACAGATACCTTGATAAGGCTTACTTAAGTCATAGTTTATTACTCCAACCTACCAAAAACTGGTTAAATAGTTACACGTATGGTATTAATGGGGCATTCTAGCCTATAAAAAAAATTTGACCCAGAGTCTCTTGGAATAGGTACACATCTCCTATGCCACAGTGTAATGTGTACGGAGACCAGCCAGGGGGCTCTGATTTATAAAATTACAAAATTATACACTTGAAGAGTATCTATGAGGCTAGGCTATGTGAGAACATATCCAACTACAGAAAAGATCAAACTGTCCTATTATAGTAATCAAAGAATGCGATCAATACATTAAAACAAATGCTAAAAATAGTTTGTGTGTACATCTCCTAAACCAGCCTAGAACATTGTTGTACAGACATAATTTGTCCACATTAGATATAGATTGTATTGTATAGACAAAGTATAATGGAGCACCTCCAGCAAAATAGAGTATAAAATAAATCTTTAAACAGTATTCAGGCAGTCTTTTCATTTCACTGTCACCCTGGGTAATACAGGTCTCAAAGAAACTCCTTCTCATACTTCAAGTTCAGAACAATGAATCTAATATAATTGGAGGACTCTGTGGACTAGGGTATGGCCCTTTGGGCCTTTCTAGCAGAAGGACTTTGAAAATATAAAGTGAGAAGATGGACTGCATTAAGCTTCTGCTTAAATCTTGACTTTTGGGTGGTTAGAGCAAAGTACTCCGAGACCATACAATATTTAATTATATTTCTGAAGCCAGGGCACAAAGTGCACAAGAATGAGCCACTGAAGGAAACAGACTTCCACTGTGATGCAACTGCTCAAAAAGCTCAAGTTGAAGATTGAGTAGAAATTATTGTTAAAATTTTTAAATGTGCTTAGGAAAGTAGAATGCAGGCTAATGAGTTATGATATATAATGTCTGAGTCTATATAGGAAGAATTGCTACTAGAGAGGTAGTAAGAGACAGATTATATCTGTGCATTTAAACAGAAGAAGATGGAGAAATAGGACCTAGGCATCAGGCCCATCTCAGCACCAGGCCAGGGCCTGGCATGAAAAAGAAAACACAATTCATCAAAACAGAAGAGAGAGTGCAGACATAAACTCATGCATATATGTCAACTAATCTTTGATAAAAGTGCCAAGAATACAAAATGGGGAAAAAGTATTCTCTTCAATAAACATCATTGTGAGAATGAGGTATCCACATGCAAAAGAATGGAATTGGACCTTTATCTTATATCATACACAAGTATCAATTCAACTTAAACGTAAGACCTGAAACTGTAAAATTCCTAGAAAAAGACATAGAAGAAAAGCTTCGTGTCATTCGTCTTGGCAATGATTTCTTGGATCTGGCACCAAAAGCACGAACCAAAAAAGTAAAAATAAATAAGTGGGATTACATCAAACTAAAAAGCTTCTGCACAGCAACAGAAACAATCAAGAAAATAAAAAGGCAATCTATGGAGTGGGAGAAAATATTTGCAAACCATTTATGTGATAAAGGGTTAATACCCAAAATATAGAAATAACTCCTACAACTCAAAAAATAACCTGATTAAAAAGCAGGCAAAGGATATGAACAGACATTTCTCCGAAGAATTAATAGTAAAATGGCCAAAGTATGCTCAACATGACTTATCATCAGGGAAATACAAATCCAAACCACAATGAGATCTCACTTTGCACCTGTCAGGATGACTATTATAAAAAAAAAATACATAATAAGTGTTGGCAAATATGTGAAGAAAAGGGAACCCAGGCATACTGTTGGGGGGAATGAAAATTGGTACAGTCACTATGGAAAACAGAATGGAACTTCCTCAAAAGGTTAAAAATGGAATTATTATTGTGATCCAGCAGTACCACTTATGGGTATTTATCCAAAGGAAATAAAAGTAGGATCTTGACAAGATACCTGTAATCTCCTGTTCACTTCAACATTATTCACAATAGCCAAGATATGGAAACAATCTAATTGTCAATCAATCCATGAATAAATGGATTAAAAAATGTGGTATATACATGCAATAGAATATTATTCAGCCTTAAAAAGAAAGAAATCCTGCCATTTGCAACAACATGGATGGATGTGGAGGCCATTACGTTAAGTGAAATAAGCCAAACACAGAAAGGCAAATACTATATAATCTCACTTGCATATGGAACCTAAAATAGTCAAACTCATAAAAGCAGACAGTGGAATGGTGATTGCCAAGGAGTGTAGAGAGGAGGTAAATGAGAAAGTGATAGTCACAAGGCACAAAGTTTCCATTATGCAAAGTAAGTTCTGGGGATATACTGCTATACAGCATAGTGCCAATAGCTCACAATACTGTACTGTATACTTAAAATTTTCTAAAAGAGCAGATACTATGTTAAGTGTTCTTACCACCAAAAAATTAATTAATTAGTAATAAAGGGGCAGGAGCAAACTTTGGAAGGTGGTGGATATGTCTACGGCTTTGATAATGATGAAGGTTTCGTGGATATATATTTATGCCCAAGCTCATCATTATATAATGATGAAGAAAGTAGTAATGTATATACATTAAATAGGTATAGCTTTTTATATGTCAATCATATCTCAATTAAGTGGTTTTATTTTTTAAAAAGATTTTATTTATTCATTTGTCAGACAGAGAGAGAGCACAAGCAGGGCGAGCTGCAGGCAGGGGGAGAAGCAGGCTCCCCGCTGAGCAGGGAACCAGACGTGGGACTCGATCCCAGGACCCTGGGATCATGACCCGAGCTGAAGGCAGACACTTAACCGACTGAGCCACCCAGGTGTCCCTCAATTAAGTGGTTTTAAAAATAAAATGATGAAGTAAAATAAAATTATAAATAGAAAACATTTTGCATTCAACTGCATAATTTTATTTATAGAGTCTAAAGTGTGTTAAGATTTGAGACTGGAAGTTATTCAATACCATGTCAGAAGTGTCAGTTCATTTGTGTTCTACAATCAATTGTATTACCCTCATAACTGTCCCATTTCTAGCTACCACTACACCAAGGGTATTCTTTTTTTCTGGCTCAACTCTGGTGTTTTATTTATTACAGGTTCTTAAAAATGTTCTCTGACACTTGAAAAAAAGCTTAGACAAATCTAATGTTGGTTGATAAATTACAAGTGTCAGTTTAGCTTAAACCAACTAATGTTACTGTTAGTACTCACATGAGGGCTCTGGCCTCCAAGCCAAGCCAAGCCAAGAAAATATTCCGTTCAGGAGTATTTGGGTTAAAACTCACAAAGGCCAGATTACCATTCTTAGATCATCCAATGAGCTGAGATGGATTGGAGTAGTTACTTTGATACAGATCACACTGAAAGGAAGTAATCTTATCTGACACTATACAGACAAAACTAATATAAGATGAAGATGAATTATCTTCAGAAATTAAGCAAATCCATCAATAAAGATAATATATCAATTAGCCTTTGTATGGTAGGTTGCCTAGAAGTTACAGACACTCGTATATGTCACACTGAATATCATCATTTTATCAATCCCAGGCTGTTCCAGGTCAGATAAATGCCAGCCCTCTTCTTTCATTTTGTTGCTTGGACAATGGCCTAATACAAGATTTTACGATGCCTTAAGGGGTATTATACCCATTGTTCCCCAAGAACTAGGATGAATTGGAGGGTAGAATGTTTAAGAGATCCCTGAAATATCCTGTATTGTGGCTTCTTGCTATTTGTCAAGTGATAATCTTTCCTTCACATGGTATATCAGTTTCCTAGGGCTGCCATAACAAAGTGCCACAAACTGAGTGGCTGACAAAAACACAAATTTACTTTCTCACAGTCTGGCAGACAGAAGTCCAAAATCAAGATATCAACAGGGCCGTGCTCCCTCCTGAGACTCTGCCTTGCCTCTTCCTCGTTTCTGGTGGGTGGCCATTGATTCCTGGTGTTCCTTAGCCTACTGTCACACCACTCCAACCTCTCCCTCTGTTATCAATGGTATTCCCCTATGTGTGTCTGTCTTCACATGGTATTTCCCTCTTCTTATAAGGACACTAGTCATATTGTATTAGTATTCACTCTAATTACTTCATCTTAACTTGATTACATCTGCAAGGACCCTATGTCCAAATAAGGTCACATACACATGTGCCGGGAGTTAGGGCTTCAATATACCTTTTGTGGGGACACAATTCAACCTATAATACCTGGGAAATAGATTAGGAGAAGTTGGGTTTTTCCATCCTCAAGATAGTTACGGTATGAGACAGCAAAATAGGAGATGCCCTGCGATTTTTATTTTGAATATTACAGTGAACATTTTTGCAGGGTTGCTACTTTGTAATATTTCTGACAAGGACTAGATAAAGCCCACTTCCCCATGCCCCAAGTGAGAAAGAAAAAGTTATAATTCAATATTATCACTGTTAACCATTTTGAGTATAAAAGGAAGTCACCCACCTCAGGCCTGTTATAAGCAGGTGGGTTCCAAAGGGCTGGATCATGGGAGATCTTTTTACTCTTATAATAGGGAAAGTCTTTACTATTCAGATTATTGAAGCAAAAGATGCCTCAATAGCAATAGGGCCAAGAAACTAGTATAGATAGTGCCTACTTTTTTTTTTTTTTTTTTTTTTTTTACTTAATGGTGCATTGTATAGAAAATAAATAGGAATTTATTAAATACTTTCTACTGGCTATTCTTGACGTACTGACTTCTTTACTCACTCCCATATATAATCTAATATATATATATATATATATATATATGGATTTCCCTAAACTGAACAAAAAGGCATAGAATACATTATGTGAGAGGACATATTCAAGCAACTACCACATATTTCTCTCTGACTACAGCTTAAGGCACACATAGGGAAGCAGTAGCCAACAGTAGTTCCTAAGCTTTTGCAAAGTAGGAATGAAGGAAATCAGCCAATTGCAATGCTCACAGAACTATTGATAATTTTGAATCTCAAGTATTTTAGGGTTAAAAGAAAATGACAGTGAACACCACCACAAGCAGGAGATGTCACAAAGTGTCATCATGTGAAGCAACTTCACTCTCTCCATCTAACCCATGGGTAGTTTTAAAGGGACCAATGTCAGTTCTTTTATTTCAGACTTGTGACTTCACATGCCATTTGATGTTAGCTTTTGTTTTTTTTTTTATTTTTTATAGTTTATTTATTTTTATTATGTTGTGTTAGTCACCATACAGTACTTCATTAGTTTTTGATGTAGTGTTCCATGATTCATTATTTGCGTGTAACACCCAGTGCTCATTGCAATATGTGCCCTCCTTAATACCCATCACTGATGCTAGCTTTTATATTTCAGAGCGCACATTTTTTTTATTAGATATTTTTATTATATGCCACAGTGGTGAAGGATCCCTAGACATACCTAGCCTAAGAAAGGGCTTTTAAATTCACCCAAACTGTCCTTCAAAGGGCATGACTGCTTCAGAGACAAGGATGCATCATGTCCCCTGCTGCTATGCTTCATGGTATCCTGGAGTATCATACATTAGAAGAAGGACTACTGGGCCACAGGATATTAAGGGCAGGATTTATTGGCAACATGGTAGCTGCCATGCTGGGAGAGTAAATTAAAAAAAAAAAAAAAAAGATCCAATCGAAGCTAAGCTGAGAGGGGCTTACAACATATAATGAACTCCAAAATTTACAATGACTTAAGTCTTTTCTCAGAAATCCCATCTCATTTTCCAGTCCATTATCGTAATTACCCTAATCCCTATGGTTACAATGCAGAGGGGGTAGAAGGAATCTAATAAAAAGTGGAGAGCACTTTCAACCTTTCCCTTCATCCTGATGGATGAATTTTACCTCTAATGTTTACCTATTCTAGAATTCAAATCCTTAGCATCCTATGTCACTATAGCTTATACTACTAGATAAAAACATCTTTATACTGACATTTATTCAGGGGGGACTAAAACAGGGACCAAGATCTGGACACTTATGGATCTAATCCAGTTGACATAACTTCATAGCTGGATATGAGGACAAAAGAAAGTCAGCATGCAGATATAGGACCATTCAAGACCATCCTGCCTTGAAGAGTTTTGGCCAGGATTTGTGGATGGATAGATTTGAAGTTTTCTGTTTAAGTTCATTTCCAATTCTACTTACTGAGATTAGTCAGCAATGGTAGCTTATTACAAATGCACCTAGACCCACTGAGCCTTGTTTGTGAATCTCACCAGAATATGGAGAGAGTTCATTAGCAGAAGATGGACTTGCTCTTTTCTTCTTTTAGCTCATTTTCTTGCAGCCCATATCAGAGCACCCCCATCTTCCCCCAGTAAAAGCTAAATGCTAAAACTGCAAAACCCATGTTATGAGTAACAGCTTTTTTAATACCATTTTTAGAAAATACTCAGATATATTGTGTGAATAAACCTCTTCCAGCCAGGTCTCAACAAACCTGCTTGAGGCTGAACTTCTTACTATAAACCATCCTTCTACCAAGAGACCCATGCATTCATCTTCATGGTGAAAAGAGGGGCCACACTGGCCTTCTCGTAACAGAGTTAGGATGAAAATTTCTCTCCCAACAGAAGGTATTTAACTATGCCCCATACTGCTGCTTTTTGTACTTCAATTCCTTTTTGAAAGGAAGCAGGAAATCAATCAACCATTCATTTCATTTCAACTATTTGATATCTGCTTTGGGACAACAAAAGAAAAAAATCAGTGAGAAGGGAAAATGAATACAAATCCACATTTCTTTTTAATTTATACCTCCTCTACTGAGTGCCAGACCCACATCCCCAAATCCCGGGGATATGTCCACTATAGGCATTCCAAATTTAATATTCCTAAATCTAAATTCATTACATTTAATCTACAAAGAGCTCCTCCCCCCAATATAGTGTCTATCTCACCAAATTGCATAACCACATAGCCAGTCGCTAAGCCATTAATCTATAGGTACAATTCTTGTCTTCCCTTTTTCCCTTCATCCTTGCAGTCAGTTGGTCACCAAGTTCTATAAGTTCTAGTTCATAATTAGTTCTCAAATATGTCTTCTCTCTCCCCCTCCACAGCTGCTTCCTCAGTATTTCTTACTTGGATTATCACAATACTTTCTAACTACCTCCAGTCTGTCTTTTACCTATTCTGTACACCACAGCGGGGGGTTTTATCTCAAATGCAAATCTGACCTAGTTGAGATGCCTCAGTGGTTCTTCTCAACTAAGATACGAGTCCATTCATTCATCTATTTAACCAGTATTTGATGAGTGTGTACATGAAGCCAAACATCATTCTACGAAATGGTGAGTAAAATCAAATACTGTCCACTTTCCTAGGTTTACAGTCTCTCGTGAGGGATGTATGATGGAGATGTTAATCATCACGGGTTTTGTACAAAAGTACAAACTGGGGTGTTATGATGAAAGAGATTCAGTGTTGTGAAAGCAGATAGCAGAAGAGCCTGATCTAGTCTGAAGAATAAGAGAGTAAGGTGAGGAAAGCAGAGGAACCACAGACTGAGCCTTGGAGAGGCTCAACATTTAAGGGTTGGGTGGAGGAGTAGGGACTCATAAAGAAGCCTGAGGAGGAGCAGCCACAGGTGTCACATGGTATCACAGACGTGAGAAGGAAGAGAACATTTCAAGAGGGAGAATGGTCTTCAGGTCACACTCTTCATAAAAGCTCAAATAGGATGAGGTCTGGAAAACATCCCTTAGATGTAGTGGCATGGAGGTCATCAGTGGAAGAGATGGTGAGATGAACTAATAATGGAAGGAGAGCACAGACTTGAAATGAGTTAAGAGAGAGTGTGATCTGAGGAAAAGGAGACAGTGGGAAGGGAGGCTTTCAAGGGTCTCTGTGACCTCTGGCTCCTGACCTCCTTTCTAGTTTCTTCTCACATCACCAGCCTACCTACCGTACCCTCTCTTCTCACCAAATGCAATACTTACTGCCACAACAAGTGCCTCGCAATTTGCTCAAGGCTCCATGGTTTCCATTTCCCCAGGGCCTAAGAGTGTGCTATTCTCTCTACCTGGAAGGCTTGAAGACCTTCTCCTACCTAGACAATTCCTATACCTCCTTCAAGGTTCAACTCAATGTCACTGCCTCTGGAAGACTTTTCTGTTACCCACCCCAGCTTAATACCAGTAGCATTACCACCATAAGCACATGCCTAAAATTACCTTTATGAAAGACTTAACTTTGAATCTGCTTATCTGTTTTCTCCCCACAGAACTGTCAGTTGCAAGATGATAGGGACTCTATGTCATGTTTCTGTACTCAAAATATGTTTGAAGAAGGAATGGAGGATCATTTTGATTTGCTCTCTTAGACATCAGGAGCTTTGTCCCTAGCATGACAGGGTTTTAATGGAACAGCTACCTCTGGAATCAGCAGTGGTTTCCCCCTGGAATATTAACACCTGAGGGACACATCTTCCCTGTACAGGTTCAGAGAAGCAGTTTTGGGGTCAGATATGGGGTTAATCCCAGCTCTTCTCTGAGCCTCAGTTTCCTCATCTGTAAAATGAGAATAATTTTAATACCTACCTTACCTTGATTTGTGAGTATAAAATTATAAAAGACTCATGTGGAATATTTAGCACAGTTCTTGACTATAAGGAAAGAAAACAGCAAGTAAGTAAAACAGCAAATGGTCAACACACGATACCACCTGTGTTAGTTTCCTATGGCTGCCATAACAAATTACCATAAACTTGGTGCCTAAAAACAACATGGACTTATTCTCATATAGTTCTGGAGGCCAGCAGTTTCACTGGGCTGAACTCAGGGTGTTGATAGGGCCACACAGTCTCTGCATGCTCTAGTGGAGAATCTATTTCCTTATCTTTTCTACCTTCCATTGACTGGCTGTGTTTCTAAGTTCATTGCTCCATCCTCCATCTTCAAAGCCAGAGGTGTGGCATCCCTCTCTGCTTCTGCTTCTCTGCTTCCTTCACATGGCCTCCTCTACTGTGTCAAGTCTCCCTCTGCCTGCTCCTTATAAGGACACCGGTGAGTACATTTAGGGTCCACCTGGTGTACCCAAAATAATCTCCCAATCTCGAGGCCCCTAATTTAATCCCATCTGCAAAGTCTCTTTTGCCATATTAGGTAACATTCATAATTCCAGAGATGGGGACTTGGATAATTTGGGGAGCCATTATTCAGCCTACCATAGCACTGCTATTATTATTGGAATTGATAAAATTGATGGAGTGCTATGGATGATTCTACACAAACTAAACCATATACCAAAGTATATGGTATCTGTACAAAATGGATAGTACTTAAGTTCTATTAAAGATCAAAAAATCCTTATGTCTTAAGTTTCTACTAAAGTTACACATTTGATGAAAAAAGGACTATAGGGTCCTAGCTTCTTCTCACTCAACTCGTAAGACAAAGAATCTGTTATGCTTTCCTGGAAACAACTTGAATCAGACATATTTTCTGAAGATCGGTAGAAGTGCAAGAAGGTCAGGAGATGGTAGCTCACTTCACAGAAGTTAGCTGTTATTGATTTTCTAATAGTCAAACAGGGTTGCATCCTCTTTCCCTCCTCGCAAAATCACAGCAAGATCTATCTGTGCCTGAAGTCGCCATTGAAGAAAAGATAGTAAAGATTAGGTTTCTTCAGACATAGGTGTCTCTCCTTAACCTGTCAACGTGCTCTACTGAAACAGAGAAGTCTCGCTGTCATATTAGGGATTGCTGCCAGGTCTCTGTATGGCATTTGTTTGCAAATTTAACAACTTGTTCATCAGCCAACATGTTTCCTTGATACAGGTATAGCTGGACTGGCAAAGAATTCTTAAGCTTAACAAAAATAATAAAAGAAATTGTAATTGCAAAAATTCTGCAAAATTAATTTCTTCTAAGCATAAGTCATTAGAGAGGATTTTACATAAAGGTTCTTATATTCCAATATTTTCTTATACCTCAATGTCAAAAAATCAAATAAACAAAATAAGGACAGAAACTGTATAGTTATGAATGTCAAATCAAATCTGGACAGCTTATCTCCTCATGGTGTGTAGATTATCACTTGTCCAAATTATAAGCTCCAAAATCCAGGATATTAACATGAAAGATAATAGGAATAAGTAGTGAAGTCAGTGGTGTGTGTGGCAGGGGGCGGGGGTGGTGGGGAGAAACAGAGAGACAAGAAAAGGGAGATAGAAGGGAAAGAATTATAGCAAATGCTTTTTAAAACCTGTTTTTCCCCACCTGATTTAGTAGATGCCGAAATTGTAATTAAAGTAGAAAACAAAGTAGGAAATCAGAATTAGCTTCCAAAGTGTTTTGCTTCCAATCTAGGCAACACTGACAGAGCTGACTATTAATACAACTTAACACCAAACAATGCTCTTTTATGAGAATCTCAAATATCTTCACAAACAAGTGTGGCTGTCTTCATTATATGGGAAGGATAACACTGAGTGAATAATTTAGCACATGGTTCATGTGCAGCTGAAGTAGGATGGGGAGCCCATGTTGGGTTTTGAAACAGATCAATCCAGAGCAGCATCTGGCATTTGTTACGGTCTCTCCTCCCAGGGAGGTGGAGAGGGCGAGTTCTGTGCACGCTTACAGGGGTGGGAGGGAGAATTCGCCCAATTTGGTGTAGCCAGGGGAGGGGAGGAAAAAGGATGCTTCACCTCACCATGTGAAACTGTTACATTTACTTCTGCAGATTATCTTGCTTTGCTGCTTCTGATTTCAGAGAAAAAAGAACCTGGGGGAAGGAGCTTTTCAGGCTTATCAAAAAGTATCGTGAGCTACAATGAACAAGGAACAGTATTCTGTTCTTCCTGTGTAGCATCCACGTAATTCCAAGGCTTGGGGGCAGCACTTCAGGAAGGTATAACAGTTATGTAGGCCCAGGCTCCTAAACAATTGGGTGTCCCCTGAGTTATGGAAGGCCCATTCCACCTCTCCAGATTGGGCAGTTTGGGTCATAACTGTCCAGAAGAAGGAAAGTTCAAGCACCTCTTAAAAGGTCACCAAACAGGAGAAACACGACTGGTCCTTTCACTTGTCCAGGAGCCTGCAGGTTCCACAGAAGTGCCCCTGCATAATGACCAAGTTGTCATCTCCTAGTGTGTTATTAAATTATTAAACTTGACTACAATTACTACAGCTAATAAAGCACTGGTGCAGAGCACAATAGCAGCAGTAATTGTGTGGCAGAATGATTAACCAGCAGGCTGCAATAATTATTCCAATCCATTTTCTGAGATGCAGTCAAAGCTCTAACAATCAAATCAATCAATTAGTGAAGAAGAGCACTGAAGGGAAAAAAAATCAATGAAAAACAAGTTTTCACAACAAAGCAATAAATCAATCCCAAATAATTGCGCCGCTTCATTGTACAAAAAAAAAAAAAAAAAAAAAAGGACTGATACCAGTTATTGCAATTAAATACCAAAGCAATGGTTTCCTTATCCATTACTCCAGCTCAAGCTAGAGGGGGATCTAACTTTTGTCAGACTCTGGCATCTAAGTAAATACCCAGGACTCAATTTATATTTTTTTATTTTATTTTATATATTTATTTATTTATTTATTTTTATTTTATTTTTTAAGATTTTATTTATTTATTCATGAGAGACAGAGAGAGAGAGGCAGAGGGAGAAGCAGGCTCCCAAGAAGCAGGGAACCTGATGTGGGACTTGATCCCAGGACCCTGGGATCATGACCTGAGCCGAAGGCAGACGCTTAATCATCTGAGCCACCCAGGCGCCCTATATTTTTATATTTTAAGACTAACATCATAGCATGATATCTCCTTTGGCAATAAGTCCCAGGCTCCTGTCACTTTCCTCTGCCAAATACTCAAACAACCATGGATAATGGTTTTTACGGCCACCCTAGAAAAATCCCAGAGCAGGCCCCAAGTGATCCTCTGTATAGTACTTTACAATTTCCAAAGCACTTTTACCAACATTTTCTGAAGTCTTCTTTCTCAACAAGTGTCAAGCGAGGTGACAGAGAGTTGATATTTTTAATTAATCTATTTTATAGTGAGGTATACTGAAGTTCAGAGAAGTGCCTTTTCCAGGGCAGGTGGGGTGAAACAAACAGAGAGAGGACCATGTGTCTTTCTACCTTGATCACTTTATACTTCCTGGGTCATGGCACTACTGAAGCTCAGGGAAAGGATTTAAGGAAACCTCAAAAGTCCCCCTTGTCCCTGCAAGTAGTCGCAAGAGACAGAGATCATGCAGGAGAGACTGGGTGTGGGCACAAGGAGCACTTGGTTGGAGGTCTGTGAGGTGGGAGCTCACCCCCAGGTAGGTAAGAATGGTTTTAAAATGACACTTCAGAAGAATAAAACTAGACCATTCTCTCACACCATATACAAAGATACACTCAAAATGGATGAAAAACCTAAATGTGAGACAGGAATCCATCAAAATCCTAGAGGAGAACATAGGCAGCAACCTCTTCAACATTGGCCACAGTGACTTCTTTCAAGACACATCTGCAAAGGCAGGGGAAACAAAAGCAAAAATGGACTTTTGGGACTTAAGATAAAAAGCTTTTGCACAGCAAAGGAAACAGTCAACAAAACTAAGAAGCAACCCACAGAATGGGAGAAGATATTTGCAAATGACACTACAGACAAAGGCCTGATATCCAAGATCTATAAAGAACTTCTCAAACTCAACACCTAAAAAACAAATAATCCAGTCAATAAATGGGCAGAAGACATGAACAGACACTTCTCCAAAGAAGACATACAAATGGTTAACAGACATATGAAAAAATGTTTAACATCATTAGCCATCAGGGAAATACAAATCAAAACTACAATGAGATACCACCTTATATCAGTTAGAATGGCAAAAATTAACAAGACAGGAAACAACAAGTGTTGGCAAGGATGTGGAGAAAGGGAAACCCTCTTATGCTATTGGTGGGAATGCGAGCTGGTACAGCCACTCCGGAAAACAGTATGGAGGTTCCTCAAGACATTAAAAACAGAGCTACCCTTTGACCCAGCAATTGCACTACTAGGTATTTACCCCAAAGATACAGACATAGTGAAAAGAAGGGGCACATGCGCCCCAATGTTCACAGCAGCAGTGTCCACCATAGCCAAACTGTGGAAGTAGCCGAGATGCCCTTCAACAGACGAATGGATAAAGAAGATGTGGTACATATATACGATGGAATATTACTCAGCCATCAGAAAGGATGAATACCCACCATTTGCATCGACATGGATGGAACTGGAGGGGATTATGCTAAGTGAAATGAGTCAAGCAGAGAAAGTCAATTATCATATGGTTTCACTCATATGTGGAACATAAGGAATAGCATGGAGGACCACAGGGGAAGGGAGGGAAAACTGAATGGGAAGAAATCAGAAAGGGAGACAAACTATGAGAGATTCTGGACTCCGGGAACCAAACTGAGGGTTACAGAAGGGAGGGGGGTGGGGGATGGGGTAACTGGGTGATGGGTATTATGGAGGGCACGTGTGGTGATGAGCACTGGGTGTTATACGCAACTAATGAGTTGTTGAACACTACTTCAAACACTAATGATGTACTATATGCTGGCTAATTGAACATAATGTAAATAAATAAATAAATAAATAAATAAATAAATAAATAAATAAATAAATAAATAAAATAATACCTCTTGGGGCTGCTCTAGATGTGACGAGAGCCTCCAATGTCCAGTAAGCTGTTGGTGTCTGCTTCTCAGATCATCCCAGAAGTGAGCTTGGCATCTTTTGAGTTGTTCCTGCTGCATTGTTCATTGACAACAGATACTTACACCACTCATCAAGTACTTAGGATGCACCAGGCAGACTGTGTAAAATATATTACGTAAATTGTTTCAAGTTAATTCCCCAAACAAGTGGGTAGTACCATTCCCTTTTCACAGATTAAAAAAAAAGAAGAAGAAGAAGAAGAAGAAGAAGAAGAAGAAGAAGAAGAAGAAGAAGAAGAA